>NW_027272317.1:0-187500 GCF_040938485.1 Diadema antillarum | reverse complement strand
ACCTACTTGTCCATTAGATATCATACTATTGTTCAAACACACACATACGTATGTACACACACACACACACACACACACACACACACACACACACACACACAAAATGAAGATAAACAAGACTGTAGTGAGTGACGTAAATCATATTTTTATTTCCAGTCATATTATGTAATCCCATTACACAACTCTGATCTATACATTTCTGCAGCATCAAGGCAAAACTAATCTTTACACTTGATTATACATGTTGTAGTACAGTGTAACCTCAGATTTCAGTGCAGATGATACACACACAACACACACGCAAGACCTTCAAATCCAGTTACATGCAGCTTTATAGGGCAATATAGCAGCAGGCCATAATTTCTTTTTGACTGGCCACTTCACCAGTTCAGTGGACAATCCTGTTAAAAGTTGCTCCCTTTTTAAAAACATCATGAATATCACGACCTATAATTCTCACATCAAGAAATGGTAAGGAACTGGAGAATGACAGAGAAAACATGCAACTGTGTGGAGTATCTAAGTGGAATTAGAGAACATATGATCTACATCACAGTTGAGATAACAAGTTACATGTGTAACATCAGCAAATAAAATTCAAGCAACATATCATCAAAATAATGTAAGCAAAATACCACACAATAGCATGAAAGGCAGTTTTACTGTCATGACTACATGTAACTAAACTAGTTACAATATATAGCGCCAATACTCTCGGACAGTACCTTAAACCAAAAGAGAATTCTTTGCATAAATCAGAGAAAATTGACATTCTGGGTTCCTCTGTGTTTTAAAATGAGCACATATAATGGTACAGTGTACCCGTATGAGGACTCAAATGAATATAGGTGAGCAAGCCCACTACATGTGTTTATAGAAATTTTATCTTTCATGTATATATAGTGCATAATAACCTACTAAAGACAGACTGATTTTCCTATAGCACTTATTTCCCATTCATCCCAGCCGGAGAATACTCAGGACTAGTCTTGAACGGGTTAAACATATATATATATATTTTTCTCAAACATTTATCAATCTGTTGATTGTGTTTTGCTATCTATAACTTTTATGATGTAATGGTATATACATGTACAATTATAGTATACAATGTATTTCTTTTTTTGGATCATTCTCTCTCTCTCTCTCTCTCTATACTTCCATGCATTACATCCAACAATCACAGGTAACTTTAAAGCGGAATTACATGAATACAAGTAATTTGCTCCACTGCATTTGCAGTGTGTAATACTTCATGACATGAATAGTTGTTAATCCAGTGAAATACCATGCCAAACCTGCATAGGTTGACTTTGACTTCAAGATGAACTTTACTACACGCAATTAACCTTCATGTAACTTGAATGACATATACAATAACCTACAGACCCTGACATACGTACATCTAGCTCTTTATCCATGCATTACAATATGGCATGGATACATCTATGGAGTACAATGCATAGTGGACATCGGTCGCCATCACAGATTGCTTACATGAATATGTAGATGGTAAATAAATACAGCAAATAAACTACAATTGTATATTACTGGAAGCCATACTAGACGGTTGATACATCCCTGAGATAACAGGAGCATTATTGCCTTTGTATCTCGACAAGGTGAACAAATAAAGGTGTACAAACACTACAATAGCAATAAGGTGTAGATTGAAGTACATATACTGTAAATGCCTAGACTAAATCTAGAATGACGTTATGTACACACCTCTGCACCAGACAGCACTGATTAATTTGTTTCTTTGCTTGATTGCCATTATTGCCATTGTTAAAGATTGTCTTAATCTTTCCTAGAATGCCCTAATCTTATGACATTACCAGAAAGTACAAAGCAATCTATGTATTTGTTATGCCCTCAATTCAAGTACACATCATGTTATAAGCACAATCATTAAACATTTCTGCCAAGATTAGGAATACATGTACAATTTTGAGCCAGTCATTTATGGTAAATTGCACTAAGTCCTATGAACATAAATTCACTTCTGTGTTATTCATATAGACTGTTTTATTAGTTTTTGTTTGACTATTTCAATACACAAGGTCTTCTGTATGTTGTTAGAATTTCATGTGTTACATGCAAAGATTTTCAAAAGTAATCACCAAGTAAATACTTTTGGTATCTACTGCAAAGTATCATGCTACATCTTTTTTTCTTTTTTTTTTTTGAAAAGTGGGAAGGGACTTCTAGGTCTGAACAAGAAAATTGCTTTCAACTCATAAGCCAGCTAATGCCCTAACCCCCATTTCTCTCACTACTCGATTAGTATGTTTGTAAAAACATTGACCTTTACATGAAATTATAAGATACTATTGCACTATGTTTTAAGCTAACTAATTTCTAGAAAGATAAACACTCCTTTTCATAAAATTGAATAAGACTTAAAAAGCTGCTTCCCTGCATTCATTACAATTTGTGCAAAATATCAAACTACCGATTGTGCCACATGATGTATGCAGTCACTTTGCATAAATTCATCTCCGTGACTCCAAGCGATGTTTGCAACCAAAGCACAGTTATTGCACACACATGGTGGTTCCACTAGTAGAGGAGCAGTATATGGGTTTGCATCAAGAACTCGTGTACATACTGACTACTCTGTTGTATTTCAATGTTGTAGTAAGCATTAAATATGCTGCAAAATCTACAAAACATTGTTGGATGTGTATTACCTATTCCAGGTCAGGTGAAGATATGTTTGCCTTCATCTACATATCATTTAAATGCCTTTGTTTTTGCCAGCTACTTCTATGAAGCAAAATGACTGATAAGAGTTCTTTCATACATAATCCATACACACACACATATCATATGTCTTGCCTGCACAAGGTCAAAAATAGAATGCAGAATTACTGCATCAAATAGTGATCTTAAAAGCACATCATACACCATTGCAAATATACATTTTAATGCAAAATAATATCATATCATTCACTTCCACTAACATCTTAAAGTCACTGAGTCTTACACAGCAGCAGCAAGCACCAGAGAACACTATTACCTGTTTGCATGCCAAGGTATTACACACACATTAAAAGGGTATGAAGTCAGTCATGTGGGTGTCATCAAATGAAGAACTCCTACTTGATGAAATCCCTGAAAGAAATGCAGAGGAGGGTTAACAAATTCAAATCAAAACATCTGTGTGAATAAGCTAACCATGCTACATGAAAGACCAAGAACACTTCAAGAATCAAATGTGGTGTTGACAAATTACACACTCGAAGCCAATAAACAGCTCTTAGAAAGGCTACAAATTCATCTTCCACCATTTGGAATTTGCTTGCAATGCATCGAAAGGGTCTGCCAAGAAACTTGTTTGGCTGATGCAATCTGCCAGGATGATTAATTGTTTTTTTAGTATCTTTAGATCAAAGGTCTAAAATAATTTTGATCATAGTACAAAGGCTTTTATTTCTGAAGTGCCCTTCCAATTCAGTGGAAGGTTGGTGGAATGTTACATGATGATTGATTGTGCCCTAGCAATTGTATTTCTAACAAGCTGCATACCAATAACTCTAGCATGGATGATTGGTGGCTACTGCTGTGGCCCAATTTATTGATTATCAGTAATCACTTTTTAAAAATTAGACAGCAACCATAATGTGGTATGCTCAGAGACTGTAGTACTTCAGTGAACCTCGTAGGTTATTTTTTTACATTTTCGTTGTTACCTAACTGAAAGTGTGTTATTACAGCATTATTTCACACATGCCTTAGGTATCTGTATAGATTTTAGAGCAAAAATCTACAGTTCTGCCAGCATAAAGAACCACCTTTTCACTTTAAAGTAATATCTATGTTAGATGTAAACTTGCTTGCAATTAGAAATGGTACTGTTGATACAAACAACTCCTTTTAAACATGAATCACATATTGTTAAAAAAAAAGAAATGAAGTTTTATTTGATTCTCATTATTCCTTTCATATTTTATGACACATGCTCAATTTCCAATTATGTTTAAATTTACATCTGTAAATGTCACCAAATATGTAGCAATATTGCAACTGGTGTAATCAGGGGGTGTCAGAAACAGCACTTCACATCCTAGGTTCTGTGAATGTGTCATCAGAATTTATCAATATGTGGTGGATTTTCTCACCTTAGAATGGGCGGCAGCTTTGGGGAGAAGGCAATGTTCTTGTGGCCAAAGCCTTCTGCTCCAAACGACACAAATTTGACTGGTCCTGCAGTGGGTGGCCTTGTGTCCATGGCCACTTCATACAGCTTTAATGAAAAGAGGATAAAAAAGGGAAAAGCACTTATGAATCACTTTCAAACAAATCTGGAGTACAGCAGGCACTAGTTAAACAAAAAAACAAAACAAAAAAAAAATCACTGATATAACAATCTATCCTTGTATCCAAATAGCATTTTGTGAAGTACAATTAAAGATTTAATTGTTTTGATGTGCAATTCCTGACAAATATTTAAATGGTGCAAAGGAGTTTGTTATATTAAGAGTCCATGGATTATCATTCAACAGCTTCAGAATTATGAACCCATTTCCTTGAACTTTAAAAACTTCCTTTAACTTCACCATGCTACATGAATAGATACACATCCATCATAAAAAAAAAATAGCATTGTTTGGAATTCTTTTCTGAATTTGCATCATCTTGGTTATTTCATAAATAAAATCAACAATTGAAAACATTTGTCAACCCTTCACAACTTTAAGATACAAAAAAGATTGAGTACTTTTTAAAATGATAACTCTAAAATCATAATCATTGAATTTGTCCAAACTGAAACAAAAGGGTCTCGATCGCAAACCTTGCCCTATTAAATGACATAAAAAAACTTGCAATCAGTGAAGAAATTCTGACTCAGCACATAAAATGTGGACATGGGGATAAATAATGAGCGAGGGATTACAGACTACAATAGACATTGCTATGGAACAAGCTTGTTCCACCTCTCAGCTGGATGAATCAAAAAAGCATTATTCGCCACATAACAAAAATGATTGCATCTTGAGAAATATAATACATTACACTATCTTTTAGTCAACTTATCTTACACCGTAACCACTGTTGGTCTGTATGGTAAACAATAAATATACCACTGGACATTTCTTGCTCTTGGAAGTGAAGAACTTGCCTCTTTTCCTCATCAGAATAATCAACTACTGTAAAAGTGGATATTTTCGCGTGACTAATTTTTTGCGCTGGGTGAGCTGAGAAGAGTTTCGCGTGTTTTTAATTCCGCGGAATCAAGACATCGACTACTGGAACATATGGCAAGCACAAATATTCGTGTGCTTTTATTTTCACGCTAGTTTCGGGTTGCGCTAAATGCACGAAAATTTCAACACCGTGAAAATTTTCACTTTTACAGTAACAGAAGAATACCTACATATTCATATTTGAGTGAAGAATTCTTTTGGTTAAGTACCTTTTTGCCGAGGTCAAAGGGCACGATCCAATCATCCTCAGCATGCAGGAAGAGAATGGGGCATGTCACATGAGGAATGCTGTCACAAAGAGAGAGATAAAGATGACATTTACACAAAATATGAATATAAATGCACTTCTCTTTGATGTACTGCTCAAACTACTTAATCACTGCCTATTCTATTTCAAAAAGAATATGATATTTGAGGATAGTTATATAACATAATTGGTCATAAAGTAGGCCATGGTACATGACGATGATGTAATAACTCATACATGCACCATGGTTTTAGATATTGACCAATGTGCATCACACACCTGTTACATCATTGTTTTGGGGTCACATATATCATCTGCTTTTGGCATCTATTTCATTTCCATTTCAAATCCACCAGCAAGATACATCAATGTGGCGTGTCTATAATGACAGAATATAAATACAATACATGCACATATATATATATTTTTTGATGGCTAAATAAAGTATGTGGTAGTAAGATACATTCATGAAGTGCTCAAATTGCAACATTGCATGTCTGTAATAATTTCTTGTGGGGCAAGGCTCCCCATGTCAAAAACACTTCAAAATTGCAACTCTAAATGACTGCAGCGAACTGTGCGACACCTGATAAGCTGTGAGCATTCCAATCATTGCCATGGAACTCAAATCACTACAACTAATAATAATGGTTAACCTTTTCATGAATTGGGTCCCACTCTGTAATAGTATAACACAAAGATGATTACCTCTTGTCACTTTGAAAATATGGTGCAGTGACATTGAAGGCCATATCAAAGTAGAGCCTGCTGTAAGGTAGGACATTCCATGGCTGTGAAGAAAGAAAGTGATAAAAACAATGACATCATGTATACACAATGTGCCAAATAACTGACCTTTCCAGTTTTTAAAACAATTTCAAATGCTTACAATACATGTCTTTAAGTTACGTGTACAAATCTTCACAGTTAAGTCAGTTTGTTGAAACCACTAAGCTCAACTTGAGAAAATTAAATAACATCATATACATTTCTCTATTAGGCTGCGTTCACATAGAAGTATTCGGTATTCGCTATTCGCTATTCGCTATTCGCTATTCGCTATTCGGGCACCGAATACACCATCACCCGCACCGTCAACTCACCATCCCATGCAGTGAGGATTTCTTCCTCCTACATCCCAGCAAATCTTATTAACAATTTCTAAACTGCATCAGAATGTCAGTCTACATGCTTATTTTTGCTACAGGGCAAATCCAGACCAAAATTGTCATTATTTCATAAACGAGAGACGGTATATGCTGCAAGAAAATCAAACAAGTTCGATTCCCACTTTGCTATACTTTTCTCAGCTATTCGTACTTTCGAATAGTGCCCTTTTATGTGAACTGGTGTGAGGAAATCCTTTCGTTCGATTCAAGCTATTCCCGTGCCCTCGAAAAACGAGCCCGAATACCCGAATAGTATACTTCTATGTGAACGCAGCCTTACAGATCTGACGAAGTGTCAACATAGTCAAGCTCAGGAATATAACTGTCATTTGATTACTGGACATGTCTTGAATATCTGTCATTCAATGGAACTTCTACAAAGCCTTTCAGAGTAAGCTTAAGTAACAAACATTTGTGAAGAAACTGCATGCCTTCTATGAATCAGACATAGCTTTAACCACATAGTCCAAGCTGGGCTAACCCAAACTTGAATTGAAATACAGTTGAACCTCTCGTATCCGGACAAGTCCGGACCGGGGCTCATCCGGATATGGGATTTGGCCGGATACGGGAGACTCAATGCTTTATACATGTACATATACATACACAAGTACTGATGTAGCCCATTGTAGTACCACATGTAGTAATGTGTATACTGCAACCTTTTCATTGTTACATTTGGGGATGTTTGGGGATGTTAAAATGTCTGAAGGTAACCAATTTGGAAGGAAATTTGATGTAATGTATGTTAATCATGTTGGAAGTAATATGTAATTCATGTGTGTTTGTGTAGGAGTTCTCAAGGAGTTGGGAATCCCCCTTTCCTCCCGTAATTGTAAAAAAAAAAATCACGGCGAGATTGCGTCCGTATAATAGAGAGATCTGGATAAAGGGAGGCCGGATAAGAGAGGTTCAACTGTACTGTAAAAGTGGAAATTCTCGCGGTGTTGAAATTTTGCGCATTCTGCGCAACCAGAAGCTAGCGCGAAAATAAGAGCACGCAAATAATTTTGCATGCCATATGCCCCAGTAGTTGATTGCCTGATTCTGCGGAATTAAAAACATGCGAAACAATTCTTACCCGGCCAAGCGCGAAAAATTAGTCGCGCAAAAATATCCACTTTTACAGTAGGTGTTAGGCAATACACTGTAACCAGAGGGATGAAACAATCTCATTTATTTCCTAAGCTGGGGGTATGGAAGGGAGAGGGTGGTGGGGAGATGACAGATTCTTACCAATCCAAATGGATGTCTCATCGTTTCATCCAGGAGGTTGTTGAAGGGTGCCTCCAGGATTAACCCAGTAGGACATTCCTCTGAGTTCACAGAGAGAGAAGGGGGAGAAAAAGAAAGGGGGGGGGGGTTGAGTTCGAGAGCATTACTCTTGTGAAATGTTGATTTGATAATTCATTCACAGACACTTTCTACTTAATACCATGTTCCAACAAACTATTTTCATAAAATATGCATGCCTTTGAGTGACTGCTAATCAGTAATAGAACATGACAAAATTACTCTTCTTTGATAATCAGTAATAGAACATGACAAAATTACTCTTCTTTGATATGAAGTTTAATGTGCACTTGTCATTTTATTTTCTTTTTGTTTGTTTGATTGTTTGTCAGAAGCTAAAATTTTGAAGAATCAAATATTCAAGCAGATAAATGACTTCAACTAGGGATATTTACCTTCTCTGCAAATCTTGGAAGTAAATACAGTTGAAATTCTGAAAAAAAAAAGATGAAATGAATAGCATTGTTAACAGACACATACTAAAAGAAAACACACACACACACACAAATAAGCAAACAATACATTATACTTTTATTACGTGATCACTCTTAAAGATAAATCAAAACGTAACTCTTCAATCAACTTGAAATTCTAAACCTTTGATTATTGAGCATCAACTACAAATATCTGGGAACATGAAAGTCAGCAGGAAGCATTTTAAAATATCTGTTGACTTTTCAAAGTGTTCAATCTCAATGATGTTGGATATGACAACACTCACCCAGTACCCAGGGAATGTCCCCATATGAAAAAAGGGGAGTCCCCTGTTTTAGCTCTCAGCCATCGGTAAACAGTAAGAACATCATCATGAATACCCTCAGGTGTGGTGTAGCTGGATGAATCTCCATACCCTAAAGTTGAGTGACATATTGAGGATACAAAACAAAACAGATTAATGTCACAACAATGCTGAATTTCATGCTGTTGAAGTGCATTTTAATGCACTGCTCAATTAATGTGTATATTTCAGAAGCATTGAAGAAATCGAGTGACTTGTTAATGGTTGTCAAGAAAGTAAACTAAATTTTCTTTGTTAATTGTTACTAATTGTGGTAAACATAACATTTAATTCAACTTAACATTTAATTTAACAACATTTAATTTAACATAACATTTAATTTAATTCTATGGCTACAAAAGATGATGGCATCAATAATAGTAATCCAGTGATAGCAATAATCATACCACTAATACTTTTACTGGTTATAATGAAAAAAAAACCACCAAAACAAAACATCAGTAATCAGTTCACTATTTAAGATTGTAACAAAATTTGATGAGAACATTATCATGGTGACCACCCCCCCCCCCCCACTTACATTTTACAGAAAACTAACCTTGCATCGATATTGATTACAATGCTAGATTACCAACTAATTCTTTTGCGTAACTTGTTGAAAGTGGACCAAGGGATAATCTTAGCCCTTTTCTTGATTTGATAATATTAAAATCATTACATTTTTGGAGGGGCACCTCACGTGGGTGTGGACGAGTTAGGGTCTGAAGTTCATTGTCATTAGATGAGACTGACTCTTCACATCTCCAAGCTGCCCATGAATGATGATTTGAGTTCATGACATGGCTGCTGAGTTTATTTACATGAAATGTGATCAAAAGGTTACATATGATAGGCATGTGAAATCATGATCATGATAATAAAATCATAAGTTAGATTTACAGATTGACTCATGAAATGTGATCGTATGATCAGGGTGAAATAACACATTATTGCTAGTTAGTGAACATAAAAAGCTTGAGATATTTTCTATACTTTATTGCAAACTCCTTCCTGAAAATATTTGAGGTGTTTTACTTTCCTTTTGATTACTAGGTAAACTCACTGAAGATACAATTCATGCTGAAACTTCATTATAACAACAAGAATGAAGGGCTTAAACCTAAGTGGCACAATAACTGAAGTTTTCAGTGTTTGTTGATAAAACACTATCCCTTACTCACCCCTGTAATCAACTGCTACGACATGATAGCCCAAGTTTGACAACACTTTGTACACTTCCACTCTGTGAGGATTGGCTCTGTGATTCACAAACAGAAGGTAGTGAGAAAAACAAAAAGGTAAGATATTTCTTTTTTTTTAAGGAAACTAAATCACAATTTATTGCATGAATCATCCCTGCAGGTATGATATGGAATAAATTTAAGCACACAAACAATATTTGAGGTACCCACACCATTATTCCTTGAAAGCTCTGTGGAATGCATCCTCCTTTAGAGGCAAAAGTGGGTATAACAAATTGGTGAAATTATATTCAATGATTGTGAAAGTTAAAGGTTAGTCTTTTGCAGCTCCTTCACATGCATTTGTGACATGTGCACTGATGTCAAAGACAGTAGTGAAAGTCATAGAATTTTTCAAAAACACACAATACTTGATACTGTAATCCCTCTTGCAGCTCCAAGAAGATATACAAACAAACAATAACAACAAAAAGCCCCACAAGTTATTTTAAGTCATATGAAAAAAAAAATCAATTTGTCATAATTTATCTAATTGGTAATAGTTTCAATCTAAAACTCAGTAAGTATTGTGTGGCTTGGTTGTCCGGGAGTGATACAACATCAGCTGGTTTTGATGATGGACACATACTTTCTATCAGCGCACTTCACTGTTCATTCAAAACTGAACAAAGAGTGCTGTGGTACAATCAACCCTAATATCACTTGTCTTTTAACCAACCACTGACTCCACTTAATCCCTCACACATGCTGGAGACTTGGCTACAGTAGGTGCTGGTACCTCGATCCCGAGTTGCCATGGCAATACATGACCACAGGTCTCTCGTCCCCAAGTGCAGCATCAAAGAATTCTGCTGGTATCTCGCTAGCCCCATCTTCCGGTGCAACACCACGTGGTAATACCTGCCTGCAGCATTCAAGGTTTGTGTGATAGATAGTGTTATATAGAAAGAGAGAGAAGGGATATCGGGGGTAAAACATAATCTCTCGGAAGCTTTCGATTTAAGGATGGTAGGCAAAGAGGACGGTAGGCAGCCTACATTTATTAATCAATCTGTGCATGTGCGAAATTGAATATCTCATTGCCTATTGATTGTCAGGACAGTTCTTGATGGAAATAGTGCTTGGTCTGCAAACCGGATGGAACAGCTAGTTGACATATCTTTAGGTACAGCACAGCATGTGACAGCTTATACAGTACACTGGACACAACAAACCTCTTCAGGATACAAGCATCCCTGTCCTCAGATATTGAAAATGCCAACAAATCAGGACAGAGCCAGAAGGGGATGGCAGGCTATTTTGTCAATTATTCACAGAAACTACCATGGGAAAGGGTGTCTCAGTGCTGTTTCTTCTCTTCTTTCTTATTCATTTGATGAAGAGCAACTCAGAGAAACAAACTCTATGAAGATTTGAGCACTCAAAGCTTAGTAGTTCAATGCAATTAGGGTGAGATTTAAGTTATCATATTTGTGTGTTCTAATAAGCTCTTGAAACCATTAATGTCCAAGCATTGACATTAAGAAGGGCAATTAATTACCTCCGCCAAGGGGGGTGGTTATGTTTTCGTTACTGTCGGTTTGTTTGTTAGTTAGTTCATTAGTTAGTTCGTTAGTTTGTCCGTGTGCAAAATAACTCAAAAAGTAGTTAACGGATTGGGATGAAACTTGCAGGAAAGGTTAAGAATGACACAAGTAACAAACAATTAACTTTTGGTAGTGATCCAAGAATTTTTGGGGAATTACGAAGGATTTTTTATATTTTGGCAGGTAGGGTAAATGAACTTGGAAGTTCAGGCTGCGCGTATTTGAGGTTTGCATGCGCGCACTAAAGTGCGTGCTCTAGTTTCTGCTAGGGTGAGGTGTGCCGTGCAGCTAAGGGTTTATGACATAACAAAGGCTTCTATATTGGGAAATCGGGCAATTTTTTCAGCATGTATGTACCTATTGGTGGATATCACCGATCTCTATGGAAGAGCTCAAAGAGCTTTGAACTTCCCCAGTGGTGGAGAGGAGAAAAATCTCTTTACAAGATCATTGGTGGAAAGTAGCTGCTTGGCAGAGGTCTGCGCTCTCTGAGTGCTTTTCTAGTTTAGTTCTGTAGACTTACCATACACCAAGTGTGACACCATCTGTTGAGGGTAAGTAAATATTCCTAGCTCCTGCCAAGCCATAAGTCTGTGGCTCATGGTAATTTCGGAAGATTGGACATCGAACTGTAAGATAACACCACAATGTAACAGAACTATCAATACTCTAAGTATGATGCTAAACGCATCATATTGTTCTTGAAACGGAAAAGAAAAATATGAGAAATTTTAATATGTTTAAAACTGGAGCAAAGTCTTCATCAGGACTGGAATTTACAAATCCTGCTGTGTCTAGACCATATATTTGAGTTAAAGGGGTCATACCACACAGACTTTCATCATATCTAATCTTACTGGTTGATTGTACTGCAACCCTCTATAATTAAATCAAGTTTAAAATATATATATATATAACAAAATGCTAAATATTAATGGTGGCCTGGGGCCACCAGAAATAGATGTTGGGACAACACTTTTAAAGAAATAATATGTTTTGGTGGCCTGATTTGGCCCTAAGAATTTGTGAGTGTGTACATTGTGCTTATATATTGTTCTCATCCATAGAAGGGGAGAAAAGGGGAGAATATTGCTCAGTGCTTGATAACTGCACACACTTCAGCTGGTTGTAACTGAACTGTATTAGTTTTCAAAGCAAAACTTGGTCTATTTTACAATCAAATTCGGCTGTATTATTTTTCCTCACGGCCAAACTTCACGTCAAACTTTTACCTAGTCTATAACATAAGTGTGAATATACCCCTAGATGTTCAATTAATTCATTAATATACAATGTCACGGAAAATTACATTTATGTCTCAATTCAACATTGAATATAGTGTGTTAGACTAAATTAACGAAGTGACAGTATGTGGTATTTGAAGCCCTTTTTCATACAGGGTATTGGTTAGTTTTAAGAGAGTTATCATAGTTGATAATTATTGTAATGCTTAATCAAATCATTTCACTTTTTAAATGTTTCTCTCTTACTCATTACTCACATTATGTTTGATGCACTTTACAATTCATGCCAATTTTCACATAATCATCACATTTTATTGTATTATTTTGATGTTCTATAAAATCATTATATTCTCATGTTTTCCTGTATTTTTCTACTATCACATTTCATTGTTGGGTCATCAAAGATAAAGGTGAGTGTTGAGCCTTGTATAAAAATTACTACAAGTCACATTAAATACAAATTGGACATTTGACCTTGGACCCTGTACCTCCATCACACTCTGACTCAAATCTTACAGTTAATCTTCCTGTCACACTTTATCCATGTACTGAACTTATGAAGTTATGTTGAATACAGTTTTGTGAAAAAGAAATCATTATTTGCAACACCATATTGACCTATGACACAAGCTCAAGCTAAAGTTTACGTTAACCATGATGTAAAATTGCAGCATTTGATAGTCTCAGGAGCTGCCAACATTGCTACTTTTGTTACTGCAGTATTTGTACAAAAAGTGAGGAGTAAGATGCAAGTAAATGACAGAATTAGGATACCGGGTCAAGAATTAGGTTCCCTGATCTGTTTAGTCATTAAACAGATCAACAGAAAAAAGAACAACAAAAATTATGACGACAGGTGCATAGAAAGACATCAAGATCTGATAGGATGTAAACACCATGACAGGACAGATAGTGACAAGTATAAAGTGTAAATATGCACAGCATCCAAGGGCATTATTGAAATTTACTCTGCAATACTTGCAAACATGTATACCATGTATCCTACAAAGAGACTATCTGCAACATCATTCCCGATGTAATGAAGATTTATAACTTAACCCAAATTTACTAGTGCAGAAACAATGATAAAAAGTTCTTGTAAATTTCAAAGATCAGTTGTAACTCACAATAACCAGTATTTCTTTCCTCTTTTTAAAAAAAAAATCTAAGTAGGTGTATAACATCTAAAAGCAAAAAACAAAAAAAACAAAAAAACAAAAAAAAAACCCTTCAACACCTAAACCACCCTTGGCTTCCCTCTTGAAAATCACTGAACCATCTGCTTCTGTTGTTGTTGTTGTTGTGTGTGTGTTTGTGCTTGTGTGTACACTTGAGTGAAAAAAAAAATGTCATTGCATATCTGTAATTATGAAAGCCATAATCATATTTTGGTTTAATGAATTTCATCATGGCATGTCAATGATATGCTAAAAATTTGTTTTATTTGTATGATTATGATGATGATGATGATGACTATTATTGTTATTGTTGAGTTGCTGCTGTTGTTATTATTATTATTATTACCATTTTGCAAGAGGCATGTCTGTATGCCATCAAGGAGCATCAATGAGTGGAATGCATAAATTTGGTAGAATTGTTTTACGTAATATCATTGCTTGTTTGACTTCAAATCACTGAACAAATTCAAATAAAGAACACATACACAAAAGAGGGTTAATAATTAAACTTAGGGTTTAGGATCCTGCCAAGCCTTGATCCATGAGATAATCCTTCTCAATTCAAAACAAGCATTAATTCATTTGCACTTATGTTTTAACAGACCATATTTGGATATAAATAGATACACTCAAATCAATGGTAAATCAGAAGTAATATGCCAAAGAAATACACACAACGTAATCTAATCTGCCACTTGAACAGCATGACTGATGATTTACAGTATATTCAAATGGCTAAAACTTTCTACACTGTATTTACATTTTTCTGATATCCCTAAAATCAGTAATGACCCATTGGTTTAATCTTTCCCTTATTCATACAAATGAAAAATTCTCCCTAGGAAAAATCATCCTTCACATTCGTATGACACAATAGGGGATGTTGAATTTTGGACTCACCATAGCTAAGAAAGATGAGCTGGGAAGCAATGTCTGGTATGCACAGGATAAGGATGGGCACAATGAAATAAAACAGGAAAGAATTCAGGATGCAAATTTTCCAAGTCCATGACCAAATGACAGCCCTCTTCCTGAAAGGCAGAAAGTTGCAACAAAAAGACAAAACATAACTTTAAAATTGCATTTATACAAATAATGCTAGGTATGCATTATTCTCTGACAAATTGTTTTAAGTACACTAATTTGTGTGATATATACCATAACTCTTTCAGTCCCGCAACCAATGTATAAATAGAATGTCAATAGAATTGCAAGATGGCAATGGTGAGGGGTTAATGTCAGATATCCCAAGCTCTAAGCATCGTAATACTGTTGTTTTTGATTTGCTTTTTAAGGGACTATGTAATGGAAATGCATGTTCATTTGTGTTGACTCATGATAACCTCACCATCACTTATGTTGTGAAACAAATATCTACATATATTCCATTTTATGATAATATTTCTACTACTTTTCTTCAGATTACTTGAATATGC
The DNA here is from genome assembly GCF_040938485.1 of Diadema antillarum. Classification (NCBI taxonomy): domain Eukaryota; kingdom Metazoa; phylum Echinodermata; class Echinoidea; order Diadematoida; family Diadematidae; genus Diadema; species Diadema antillarum. The sequence goes on along the minus strand of NW_027272317.1, from coordinate 172,157 downwards.
CCACAAAAACCCTTCCAAACCAATATTCTGTGCATAATCACTTCCAATGTAGACAATGGAATGCACCTTCCACTCATCTGAGCAGAACTTGCATGTTTCTGTGTTCTACTGTGACTAACAAAAGACATTGCAGGGGAACATACAAGTTATGCTCAGTCTTGGGAATTAAAGGTGCATTCCAATGTCTTTTGCTAATCATACCAGTACTATAGCAATGATTGACAGATGAAGTCACAAGAAGAATATTGGTGTAGTATTTTTTTTTTGTGGGCATAAGCTATCTGAAGAAAAATATTAGAAAAATTATTATGAATATGGAACATATCTAGATATTTTTTTTTGCCACATAAATTATGTCGAGGGTATCATGAATCAACACAAGTCAATATATGCATTCCACACAACACCTGTGGGTCCTTTACTGAAAAGGACATGTTGAATTCATATCATCATGCATTGGATAGGCTGAGGTACATAATTTTATATGCAAGATAAAACAATGTCAGCTGGGATCAGCTGAGATGATTTTTTTTTTTAAAGAGTTTGGCACATTCTTTTGAAATTGTCTGTTTACTTTGTTTCTGCTACATGGATAGTAAGTAATACCAGTAGTCAGCAATATTGCTATGCTTGAATTTCCTCTTACCTGATCAAGCACATACATATGAAGTGAAATATCACTTGAGCAGATACAGTAAATTACTCAGTAAATGAAATGATTGAGCAATATTACTCAGTTCAATTCCTCAGAGCTTCCTCATGAGCATCTACCACGGTGGTAGTCCTGTAGTGGAGAACTGAAGATCACTCAAATATTCTGTAGGACTCTGAACTGAAGCAATTTCATACAGGCAGAAAGGAATCCAGGTCCTTTTTCCTGCAGGTGATATGCATCATGCCAGTGACATTGACATTCTCAATGACAGCACGCTAGCTGACTCACACACTATAAAACAGGCTATACGATTTCCTACAGTATTTAGCCACTGCTTGCATGATGTCAAACAAACACTACTCTAGCCTGAAACCCTCATCCTTGAATCTGCATAATTTAGGGATTAACATTCCTGGGTGTGATTTGTAGATATGTGGGAGTATTAAAAAAAAGAAATCAATCCATGCACAAAATGAGACAGCCGGCATCTGCATCCCTTCCCTACCCTGTCCTACTTCCTAAAATCCTACCTTTAATGCAATGTTATGTTACATTTCATTTAGTTGCCTCACAAAAGAAAAAATACAACCAATTAAATCAAAACTATCTTTCTCACTACCGTTTTAGGAACGCTTCTTGATTTTTCATTTGGTTCCACTGATAGAATCTAATAAATCTACTGATACCGGTAGCACTCATATTTGGAGGTGAGCACTACTCACCGCTTCCTCACGTGCTCGCCGCTCGCCCTCTTGGCCGAATCCTGCCCGTGCCCGGTCGGCGTCGACTCCACTCCGTTGTAGACCTCTTTTGGTGAATGCTCCTCTTTGCTGTTCTTGGAACTCGTTTTACCACGATGTCGGTTCATTTTGAACTATCATCAGACCTTGATTCTGAACTACGCTACAAAGACACAATTTTTCAAAGTAGTGATCTTTCCTACAAGCAAATACTAGGATTAGTAAAACTGGGAGTGATATTTGGATTGTCGGTCGAAGCACGCAGCGATCGAGCGCGAGAGTGAAGTGTTTACAATACGTACATGTACGTCCTTATGAATATTCACACACGCACGGTCGACAAACTTTGTTAGCGCGAAATGCGAAAGAGCAGCTCAGCGTAGTAACTGCTACGCCTGAACTCGAACTTTCCCACTGATATTGCAATTGATTGCCTGTATTTTTAAGAGTAAATTTTAAACCATGTATGGAGACAAAGCAATCGAGCTTATACATGAGTTACACAGAGCGGTAAATGGTGCGTTATCTCCGTTCAACGTAAGTATAATCGAAGTGTAACGATCACCATAGTCCCATTAACTTTATTTGATGTTACTCTACTTGGCGTGTTGTTTTAACGCACACGCCTTAAGTGATTGTGAAAACTGGAGGGTGTGGAAGAAGCAAATAAAATCACCAAGCTACAGTTAGATAACTCAAAAAGAACGGTAATGCTGTCTTCATTCAGCATATTACAAATTTGAATGACAGACTTCAGCTCAATTATAAAGCCCTTAAGAAGCTGATCATCTTCTCTCCTCTTCCTTTCCTGTCTTTTGTTCTTCGTAGACTTGTATATTTGTTACCGTCTTAATATTCTCTCCTCTCGATCGGTACTGTCTCGCGTCTTATGTGTGTGGGTAATGTGTGTACGAGTGTGTTGTCCTCGTCATATTTTCCAGGTACACGTGGTTCAGTGAACAGTATCCGGGCATTAGCATTGATATTCTATTCTTATTTTTTTTCCCCGACCTGCGTATCTCAATTTCTACATGTATATCTTTACAAATGACTTAAATAATCTATATCAAATATGATAGCTATATAAAAAAACCCTCAAATAATATATTATTTATTCATTATTCGTCTAGCGATCCACGTCCCACAAGCTTTGCTTTTTAGTGGATCACTATTTTCCATAATCGAATCTATTTTCCACACGCCCACGAAGTATACATTTGTATATGTATTGTTCCTCCTAATTATTGTATATATATATAAATATATGTTGTTATATAATTTATCTCGATACTACATGAATCTTTTCAAATGTTTGAACAATATTATTTCATGGCATGTATACTTTGAATTATGTTTTGATTCTCGTTGATTGGAAATAAAACTATGATTGAATTGAATTGAATTGAATTGAATTGAATTGAATTGAACTGAACTGAATTGAATTGAATTGAATCATTATTCATAGCCTCTAACTATACACGGCCCAGTCGCTGTAACTTGTAAGTTGCACAGCGTACTAGCAGTGTCTGGTCGGGCTACATAGCCTCTAGATTCTATTTATGTTAATTTCATCATGTTTATGAATGTGGATTTAAATTATAGACCTAACGTTAGAAATATTAGAATCTAACTGTAGAGCCTTCTACAATGTTAAACTTATTTAAGTCTATCAGTACGATATCATTTAGAAAATGATATGGAGAAATAATTTTTTCCACCCACTAGTGTAGATTCGACGTCCTTCGAATTCGAAGGGAGTGTCATGTGGTGGGATGACTTCAGAGACTACAACAGGCCCATAACTAGGATTTTTACGGGAGGGTTCAGAATTAGAATTTTATGTTTTGTAGCTCTAATAGAAAAAAGAAAAAGTGGGCCTAATTTTATATCCACTTACGGATTTTTTTTTTCTAATCAGCTGACAAGCAAAAAAAGAGGGGGGGGGGGGGTGGGGGACCTCCTGTGAACCCCTGCTAGTTAAAGGCCTGCTAGTATAATCTAAACTTTACTAGGGGGTCTAGCAGACTCTAGATCTCAACAATAGTTCTACGGAGGCTCTACCTCGTTTGACTTACTGAGTACTAATACTTAACACTACATGTTACTTAATTGCAATGTATTACACTCTGCCTTCACAGGAGGATGGAGTGAGGCAAGTTCTTGAAGAAATGAAGGCCCTTTATGATCAAAACCAGAGTGATGTGTAAGTACAACAAAGTCGACTAGATAGATATACTGTAAAATTGGACATTTATTGAGCAAGTAACTTTTCATGCTCGGCTAGGTAAGATGAATTTTGCGTGCTTTTAATTTCATGGAATCAAGGCATTTATTAGTGGAACTGCCACATATAACATGCAAGAATGTTTGCATGCTTTTGTTTTCATGCTAGTTTCTGGTCGTGCAAAATGTTCAAAAATTTTCTCTCAGCGAAAATTTCCACTTTCACAGTTTATCATTCCAGATCAAGATACACTTTTGTTTCATAGTACAATCTACCAAATAGGCCTATATCATGTACGGTACTGAGTATTATTACACTGGTCAGTCATGCTGTATCTTTTTGAGCCATTGCTAGTTTTCTTCTTTTTTTTTCTTTGTTTTTGAATGAACACTACTTGTATTTGTTCAGTTAAGCATAGAGGTGTTCATATAGAACTTTACAATGCTTTTAGGATTTTCTTTGTAGTTTCTTTGAAATGAAGTTACATCTCTCTGCTGAAATTTAGAAAAAATAACTTATCTAATATCTTCTCTGTTCAGTGATATTGTACTGTTCAAGTAATGAAACCATGAATTGCTGACATCGTTTTCTGTTATTTGTCCCATCTTTATCCACAAAATGATTTTCTCTTCTACATGACAGGGAAGCAACAGTTCAAGGGGAGAAAGATCTCCTACCAGCCGTTCAGTTTCGTCACACATGTCTGGAGAGAGATAAAAGATGTCTGCTGGCTTATTTGTACGTATGCTATTGCAATGCACTCATCATTGGCAAGTTTAGGCTGGTTGATGATACCGCTTATTATGATGAAATCAGGACATTTTAAGTTGTTTTATTACTGCAAAGAGTCAATGTCAAACATTTTAAAATGGAAAGATCAATTTGATTTTTGTCAAGATGGTCAGTATAGATCTGTACATATTCTAATTGTGGGTAATGAATATATGGAAGCTGCTTGAAATTTATCATAGTCTTCATAGAATCCATCCAACAACAACCCAAATACACTATAGTCAGGACCAGAACAATAACTGTAAATGGATGAATGTATTATGTGGATCTCTGCATCAAACTACGTGTACTTATTACTTTGTCTCAATATGAACAGTATTGATGGTAAGTAATGCATCATTTTTAATGTGTTCCGACTATCTCTTTCTGTGTTACTTTATCTCCCCCCCCCCCCCCCCCCCCATGCTGTGCAGACACAACAGGTTACGCATGATCCGTGACATGAGATGGGAGTTTGGAAGTGTCTTGCCAGCTGATGTCAAGTACAATTTATCCGAGCAAGAGGTATGTGTCTGGTCATCCTTCTGAAATCATAATGTCAATGCACAGCATATCTTGCAGGGTGAACCAGGAAACTTTAAAGCATAGTTTGCAGAGGATGTTGCCCTAATTGATCATGAATGCTTCACTTTATATGAGCAGTGATGACATATAATGTATAGTTGATGTAGACCTTGCTCAACTTAAAGTCTTTTGTAAGTTGACACTCTTTAGAAGTCCCAGTGTTCTTTTTCTTTTTTTTTGTTTTGTTCAGAAGGCATAAAAACTGACACATAAATTAATTTCATGTTTGCATTTGAGTAGTATGTCCCATAATGTGTGAGAAGCATGTAGAGTTTGATGGTTTATCAAGATATAAGTCATAGATTAGTTATTGAACAACAACAAAAAAAAAAGGTCGAGCAGGTACTCTGGAAACTTTTTGAAAGAAATTTCTAACATTTTTTAATGAAAGATGGACTATATTTATTCCATTTTGGTGCCTCAAATGTGAATTAAGAGAGCAACTTATACAAAACGAATAAAAAATAAAAGTAGATAGATTTTGCTGATTTATCAGTTACCAGAATGGATATGGGTTGGGAAGGCAGTTTATCATGAGCTGTAACCATTTTCTTTTTCTTTGAGGAAAATGTTACTGCAGTCACATATGGTAATAGCTAATATATCAGTATTACAGCAGTGTTTGTAGCCCTCTTTTCATTTGTGTTTGCACATCTTTGACATGGTTGATGTGGGAAGAATTTTCAGCACTCTTGGGTGAATCTGCAATGCCCTTCCCAAATTTTAAGACAAATTTTACAGGGCTACTAAACAAAGGGTGCCTTTAGGTAGGCCCTGTCAAATATTGTTTAATGCCCTCGACACATCCTGATAAGCCTTCCATTTTTGTATCAGTGCATTGAAAGTGACATCTCATCATCCTTCTCTCACATTCCCTTGTGCTTACAGGTGCAGTGGTTTACCAGGTACAATAAGTCCCTAGCCTCGTACATGCGGACGCTGGGAGAAAACGGACTAGATTTAACGCAGGTGGGTTTCAATACAGGCCACTTTACCTATTTTGTCAGATGAGTATCCCTGCAAAAGGTTCGCTTTTAGTCTCAAGGTCTCCTCAACCCCCCCCCCCCCCCAAAAAAAAAGATAGTATCTATATAACAGAACAAAAAAAGAAAAACAAACAAACAACAATCTAAACCAAGGCTGTGGACCGTGGTTTGTTCCACATGTGGATCACTCATAGCCATATCTCTCAAAAATAAACTTTCACATGACTGCTGCATGATTAAGGAAAATAATGGTTCTAGAGACTTTCTACTATATTTTAGTGGGCATTTAAAGACATTGGGCACTTTGCAAATAGGGGTTTAAATCTGCTTTGCATAGCTCAGGTTTTAGTGGATTATGAATAAAATGGTAATCCCTTTGTTTTGATATCTTGTCTACATAAAGTGAATGTCTCTTTCTTGCTGTTCCATCTTGGCAACTAAAAGCTTAATTAGTCAAATCTTGTCACTCCCCGAATTAAAGCTATTAATTAATTTAAAAAAAAAGATTTGTCAATCAGCTGAGATTGTATACTTAAGAATGGATTCCCCTATCCAGTACCCAAGACATGGAATCTTTAGTTTTGGGGGTTGTTTGTGGAAAACCCTCCTTTGCAGGCCAGTGCTTGTAATTGTCCCCGCCGAACGAGTTCAAGCAGGGGACTATGAAACGGGCTCCGTACGTGTGTGTGTCCGTGTGTCCGTCCGTGTGTCCGTCCGTCCGTCCGTCGTAGCCGTGCTAACGAGAGTATGCTTGTGTGGCTAGGAGAACAATAGTGCACAATAGATGGCCTTTATTCCGTCAGGCTTGTGTGGCTAAAATTTTTGCTTTTGTGTCTATTTTAACAAAAGGGAGAACAAAGGGGTAGACACACAAGTATATCACCGTGAGGTCGTGCGTCCGTGTGTCCGTCCGTGTGTGCGTCCGTGTGTGATCAAAATGTTCAAAATGCTACTCCTTCGCCATTTCTAACCCGATTTTGATTCTGTTTGCTTTATATGATAGCACTACATGGGAGCTTTGAAACTTCTATACAGAATTTCAGTTGTGACCTTTGACCTTGACCTTTGACCTATATTGTACATTTTGCTTCAAAATGCTACTCCTTCGCCATTTCTAACCCGATTTTGATTCCGTTTGCTTTATATGATGGCACTAGGTGAGGGCTTCAAAACTTCTACACAGAATTTTGACCTTTGACTTCTTTGACCTTTGACCTTGATTTTTGACCTATATTGTACATTGCCTACAAAATGCTACTCCTTCGCCATTTCTAACCCGATTTTGATTCCGTTTGCTTAATGTGATGGCACTAGGTGAGGGCTTCAAAACTCCTACACAGAATTTTGACCTTTGACTTCTTTGACCTTTGACCTTGATTTTTGACCTATATTGTACATTTTGCTACAAAATGCTACTCCTTCGCCATTTGTAACCCGATTTCAATTCCGTTTGCTTTAAGTGATGGCACTAGGTGAGGGCTTCAAAACTTCTATACAGAATTTTGACCTTGATTTTTGACCTGTATTGTACATTTTGCTACCAAATGCTACTCCTTCGCCATTTCTAACCCGATTTCGATTCCGTTTGCTTTATGTGATGGCACTAGGTTAGGGCTTCAAAACTTCTACACAGAGTTTTGACCTTTGACTTCTTTGACCTTTGACCTTAATTTTTTTACCTATATTGTACATTGGCTACAAAATGCTACTCCTTCGCCATTTCTAACCTGATTTCGATTCCGTTTGCTTTATGTGATGGCACTAGGTGAGGGCTTCAAAACTTCTACATAGAATTTTGACCTTTGACTTCTTTGACCTTTGACCTTCATCTTTTTACCTATATTGTACATTTTGCTACTAAATGCTACTTCCGGCGGGGACATATATTACGCACCGCGTAATTTCTACTTTTCCTTGTTTGGTATTGGATTCATCTTTATTTGTACTGTATGACAAATCAAGTAAATATGCTTAGATAATTCAGAATTATATGTTGTGCAGACTCACTCTTGATTTATCTATGTATTTCGTTTGTTTTACTTGTCAGGACCGAAGCCCTCCAAAGAGCTTATATGTTGAGGTAAGATTTGACTTTTCCCCCCTTTTTCAATGATAAAGTTCGGATTATGAATCATTGAGATTATCTCTTGTAAACCCTTCATATGAAAATTTCTACTACTATAATACTCGAAGTTGTTGTTGTTGTCGCGGCCTTATGTATTTCCTGTTTTATTTCGGCGTTGCTGGTTTGTCTATCTCCTCCCGAGCCGTCGGCTCCGGGCAGCTGCGACCGGTGCCGTCGGCCGCAGGAGAGTATCCTACATCGAATGGCGCGGGTTTCGTCCCCTCTCCGCCTCCGTGTCGACGTCGAGGACGAAAAAGAAAAATTAATTAGCAACATGCATAATGCATTTTTGTGCGTGACGAAAGAGCCGAGCGTTTCAATATTCACGGAACCTGCGCTGGCCTCCTGCTTTCTCGATCTTCCATCTTTTAGCTTGCAGAGACACTGGGGGATACTAAAGATGATGGTGCAGCGAAATCTCTGACATCTTCCGGCGGACGCGCACGCACACACACAATGTACCTCGCAGAACTCTACACACTCTACACTGTGTGTATAGTTCTGTGATGTACTTAAGTACCTTTGCCTCCGCCTGTTACGTGTACTGAATGTATTGACGATGGTTACACGAATCTGTGTGTGCGTACTAGCGTGATATGGACTACAAGGGCATTTACGTACAGTTCGCCATTATTGGCGTCCCCAAATGAAAACAACGAACGTTGTTATGTAATTGTATTTTGCATAACTGCAGAATACTATATGCAGCTCAGGTACGTCATTTAGTTTGCTCGCCGTTTGCTCTCAAGTCCGATGTCATTGTACGCAGACTGTTTAGGACGTGGCTAAATATATTTGCCGATCGTACCCTTCCATATCAGATTACACGCGCAGCTGTGTCCATTCGTTAACTGCAGAGCTGCTGTAATCATACATATTCATAAGATGAGCGGACGTAGAGGAAAACCTCGCTTTGCCGACCGCCTATTTTTAAAATTATAAGTGGAAATAGAATATGTGGTTCTATGGTCTATCAAACCAAGTTTTGGTGACAAAAAAAAGAGGGAGCAAACGAAGACGAATGCAGTGATGTATATGTTCTTCTTTCTTCCATAACATGGGAAAAATATTAAAGAAAAAAAATACGAGGTCGTGAGACCCTACTCCCACGGGTGCCTATTAAACCTGATGACTATGATCTCCCCCTCCCCAAATAATAACAATGATAATAATAATAATAATAATGATAATAATAATGATAATAATAATAATAATAATAAGGATAATGATAATAATAATATAATAATAACTATAATAGGAGCAATAATTGTAGGCCTAATATTGATTATGATAATGTACAGTCTGAAGCAGATGTAGTTCTATATGATATATCATGCCAAGTTTTGGTGATTAAAAACAAAAAGGAGAGAGCAAAATTATGAAGACGAAAATATCTTATTTTTCTCTCATAACGTGGGGAAAAGAAACATGAAAAAAACTAGATATATCGCTACGGCTACTGATATGCCTCCGCCATAATGCATGGTTCTCCTAATAGGTCTATAGTACAATGTCTTGACAATGTGTGATGACAGTTTCACACAATTGGCAAAATATTAAAATGACAGGTTTGACACAAATGTGCTGAATGTTCACTTTCCTAGAACTAGGTTCAATTGGATGAATGATTAAAATGTCAGAGTGCAGGTATTTGGGGAACTGATGATTTTTACTTGACTTTTGACCCTTTTATAAGTCTATGCATTGAGTAATTTTGAAGGTATTGAGAAAAAGTATAATTTCAGTATCAAATGGGAAAATAGCATTATCTAAACCTGGCCTTTGACCTTTGACCTCACAGTTCCAAAGAGAATCACTGTTAGGTTGAACATGCATAAATATGTAAGTTTCATGATGATACCTTGAGTTACTTTCAAGATATGGAGGAAAAAGTGCAATTTAGCACTTCCACTTGACCTTTTACCTTTTGACCTTTTGGCAAGAAACTTCCCCCAAAATATATATTGGGTAATACATGCCATACATCAAGTTTAAAAAAAAACAACCTTCAGGCATATTGCATTTTAAGGAAAGTAGTGATATTTTGAGGAGTTGACTTTGACCTTTGACCCCCTGACCTTTGACCCATGACCCCCAACTTCCCTAGATAATCACTGCCCATCGGTACAAGCATATATACTTCCATGAAGATACCTTGAACCATTTGTAAGATATGGAGAAAAACATGAAATTTCAATTTTTTTTTTTTCACAAAATAACCTGTGACCTTTGACCTTTGACCCTGTGACCCTAAAATCCACACAAAGTATTATCCCCTAAGGATATACCCTCATACCAAGTTTGATGTAAAACCACCACATGGTTCTTGAGATATCGACAAAAACAAAACGGGACGGACGGACGTACGGACGGACGGACGGACGGACGGACGGACAACCCGAAAACATAATGCCTCCGGCCACTTCGTTGCGGAGGCATAAAAACACAAAACAAACCGAGGCCTTGAAACCAGCCGTGGATTCCCGCGGGTGCCTGCGTGGATGCAAGAGCAGGGGGTAATCAAAGTCATAGTGTTAATATCTTCCCGTTTTGACGGGAACAACCTGTGGGCAGAACTTTCGGGGAATCTCATTTGCGTTTTTGGTAATTTTTCCCTGAATGTTTTTGTTTTTTGCCCTGCGGAGGTGGAAATGTGTGTGTGCGTGGGGGGGGGGGGGGAGGGGTGAGGGGCAACAAGACAACTGTTGGACTTCAACGTGTGCAAATAACCCCTCGAAACTCAAGTTCTATAATAAAAGCAAGTAGTGGCGGGAATGATCCCTACCAATGGACCGGATCGCCGGGAATATACTACAAAAATGTATTATAAAATTTCTGGGAAGGGTGGTCATTTAGAAGACAGCACAATTAACGAAAGAATGAGAAGACTTTTCTTTTTATTTCTTCAATAAAAATGTGCAAAATCGTATTATGAGAAAAAAAAAATAAAACCCCTCAGACCCGTGGATTTCCACGGGTGCTGCTAGTTACCAAATAATGTCACTTTATAACACTAAGAAGACAGGACATTTGCCCATATATGATCATACTGTCTTCTTTTGAAATTCACTTGTCCACAATTTCAGTACATACTGTATAAGCTGTTATTTTCGCGAAGGTTTGATTTTCATGAATTTTGCGAATCACAGTTGGACTGCGAATTCAACAACACGCGAAAATGTCATCATACGCTAAGAGAATAGTGCGCTTATGAAGGCCTCTGTGTCAATTTGCCAATACAACATCTCGCTAAAATGTCTGTGACCACATTCGCAAAAATAACAGCATATACAGTATCAGCAAGCATGCTGGTGTCTTAAGCCATTGGAGACATTCTGTACATCAGTCATACAGAGATAATAGTCTTTGGAAAGGTTTAAGTCACGCTTAGTGATAATGCCTTTGAACAGAATCAAATGAATTATACTAAATACAGCATATGTATTGCACTGTTTCGATAGTTGTGAATTTCACAAGTTGACTGATATTCACAGGCATAATAACACACAAAAACATTGTCTCTTGTGACATAATTACAGTGTGTAATGATGTGGTTGTCAAGCAGGAATTTCACCTACCTGCACAAGAGAATAAAAAGTGTCATTGTAGAAAACAGAGACATAATAAACTGTTAACTGCTACTGTCTGTGTAAACCTGTGTTTGCTTCCGACTACATGTACAGTATGTGCTTTATACGCAGGTGCGGTGCCTTCTGGACTATGGGGAGTTTGAAACTGAAGATGGCAGCAGTGTTGTGTTGAAGAAAAACAGCCAGGTATCAACATGTTTGTCTGTTTGTGACAACTATTATGGCCTTATTGCTCCATCTTCTTTTTGAAAATCTGTGATAAGGAATTATTGCAATTTCTATAGGAAATGATATTGGACAGTGGAATGAAGGAAAGATGATTTATTTCCAAGTCAAGGTGGAGAATTTTAATTGTAACAAGTAAGTAAGAAAATAAGTGAAATTACTGTGTTGTTACTTCGTTCACCTTCTGGTATGAAGTGATTATTTCTTGTACATGTAGTTTCACCAGGTGTACAAGGGATGTCATGTATCGTCAGCAACCCAGATATGACTTGTCGATCGACTTGCAGTTTTCATATTGCTCTTACTGAACATTGGTTTTTGAGTTAGCTACACTTGTGATAAAGTGAATTAAATTGTGATGTTGATCACAAAAATTTATGAGAGTGAGTATTTGCTCTTCAGTCAGTATGCTGCAGTATACTGCTTCACACGGTCTGTAGTACATGTTTGGTAATGAAAATAAGTGGCTGTTGAATATTGCATATATGCTGTACTTTTAAAAAGCAAATGGAAAGCAAATTGCCAGGTTTGGTACATAGTGAATTGTCAATATCTATACAGTATGTTCCACACTTTGTGACAAGTGCAGTCTTTACCGGCTTATTTCCACACCACTGTGCATTCTCTATGTCGTTGGTCACACTTCTCTCTCATCTTCGTTCTCTCTTTTATGTTGACACACTCAGCACTTCCTCCTGCGATCTCTCTGTGAGCCTCTGATCAGGCAGGGAGTCCTGGAACACATCATGTCATGATCATCCCACTGACAACTGCTGATTGAGAAATATTCAGGTCATTCGAACACTCTGACAGCGGTTGCCTGTGTCAGCTTTCTGCTCCAGCCAGAACATGAGCCAGACAGGGAGGACTGTGGAATACTGTGTGCCTTAACTGTTGAAACTTGGATTTTTCCCTTCAACTGTGAGAACTGCCCACAGTACAGTTTGCCTTGATATGTGCATGAATTGAAGCGCGCCTGGTTGGTGAAAAAAAAAAAAATCATCCCAATAGGAAAGATGTTAATTCAAGGATATATGTGACCATCCATTACAAAACCAACAAAAAGTCACACGACATAGTTTTATGCAAGGACTCAAATAGATGAAATGGTGCAACCTAGTCAATCGTTGTTTTTTTAATATTTTCTGACAGAGCAATTTTTTTTTTAAACATAATTCTACTCAAATGGGAAATTGTATTTGGGTTTGTTTTTTTTTCTTCAGTTTTTCTAGAACATATTTTTGTTGAATAGTGTGATTAGTTACTTCTGAGAGCCCCCTTTTCATTTCTCAAAAACCCTTTACACACCCTTCACTTTAAACTCTCAACAACTTTTGAAAGGATGATGCTACTGCTTTGAAAGTTGGGCATTAGTCATGAATAGAATGTGCTGATAGAGGTGTGCAACATTTACATACTGTATTGTGACATATTGCAGTTTTCAGTTGATGCCCTGGATGAGGGTCCCAACAAACTTAGTTCACTGGACATGCATTGATGGCTAACTGTGATCCCCCTTCCCCCCCCCCCCCCCCCCTGACCTTTAGAGAGATAATTTTTATACCGTATATGCCTTATGTTTTGCAGTGTTTTTGTGAAGCAAATTTCTCAATTCATCATTCTGAAATTAACAATGAATGAAAACATTGCCTCTAGTAAAATCACTCAGTTTTTCTTTTAAAGGGAGAGTATGTACTTGGTCCTCATTCGCTTTGGTTCTTGGACACAAATTCAACCCCTTGCAAAACTGTATTCCGAGTCCTGATCCAAAAAACATTATGCTCACAAAATATATGGCATGTATAGTAATTAGTGTTCTTTTGGGCCAACTGAGATTATTGCTACTAACACACAAAACAATATGCTTCTGTGTATGTCTCGCAGAATCTGAGCACAACCCATGTAATTATACCTAGAGTACAAATTAACACCCTGTGAGATCGATATAGGTATTTGTGATGATTGAATTTAAATGCGTTGTCTATCATTGTTAATGAAATGCATTGTGTATTAAGCTACTAGAGTTATTAAATTCTTTTCATCTATGCAATGTAATTTAATGTCACATCCTCTCAACTTGCAAAGTTTTAAAGAGCATAGAATACTGCTGCTCAAGTATAAGGTAAAAATCTAAGTTCTCTCACTTCACTCCCATTCTTAACTGCATTGGTTACCAGTATGTGAGAGTTCAATTTAAGATTCTGTTACTGACTTGGAAAGAAAGTTTTCCTTCAAATGGAAAAAAATGAGAAGTTGCAGTCATAGACATGTACATGTTGAATTCCATGTCGTACAAGTGTATATGTTAATGTATTTATATATGTACCAATGTTTAATAGCGTAATGGGTCATAGAAGCGTTTAATGTATATCTTCATTGCGTATTTGACAATTTGTACTAAATTTCAGAATTTGTGAATAGCAGAACCTTTGTAATATCTATGTATAGCAATTTACATTGTATAACCACATCACCTATCTCATTTTAGGCAAACCACATGACAATGAACTCGAGATACATATTTGTACCATTGCTTGTACAGTGGACTCCTGTCATAATGAAGTCCTCGGAAACGGCAGTTTTTTTTTGTTATATACCCATCAAAATTTTCTTATAACCAAACAAACAAAAATAAAAAACATAGAACAGATAATGTTGCAGCCTGAATTTTTACTTCATTGTAACCAGAATTTCGTTATAACCGTGTTCATTAGAACGGAGTACACAGTATTCAGACATGTAAAACTATATGTACATAAATTTGCATAATACACTGTACCTGTATTCAAGAAGACTCTTTGTACCATCCCAGCATTGTCATGCAAATCAATCAGAATCAAATGTGATTGAGAATAAATCTTGATATAATGAATGGCTGATGGAATTTAACTGTAACAAAGGCTGACTTCCCAAATGTTATATGAGTTATAATTTTATGTGTTTTCTGACAAAAGCTTATTATAATATAACTATTATGGATCTTTGTCCGCAGAATATCCTACTCCTATTTAGATGATAATGTGACAGCACTTGCCATCTTTGAATACATTTTTGTTTATTTTGACTGCAACTGAAATGATAAACTCCATAATCACTTCCAATAGGCATTAAAATACATGTATCTGTACTTGATAAAGAACTCCTATTCTGCCCCCCCCCCCCCCCGACAAAGTTGGTGATACAGTAATTGTTAAAAAACAAAAAACAAACACGTTTTTAGCTTTTAGTTACATGATGCAATACACATGGTTTAGAAATAAAAAAACACTCAAAAGTAACCTTGTCACATTTTGAATATTCATACTGTTCTCCAAAACAAAAGGAAAAGAAAGTCATGTCTGTATTTTGTCCTAATTTGAAGTAGCACATTTGATCACTGAAATGCTAAGAAATAATTAAGCATAATAGAATTAAAATCTGCCACTCCTCTAGCTATTCTTTAATATGTTTTCAATGTGTAGCAGTGTTTGTCTTTTGTTTTTATTTTTAATTCAGCAAGTTTTCCTTAGGGTGGATTAAGGATAAGCTTATTTTTGTGTTGTTGCTGGTGTACTCATTGTAATACCTTGTGATCTGCAGTTGCCAAGCTGTTCTAAGTCGGCCACGTGTGTAGTTATCACATGACAAACTAATCCTCATGTGAAATGAATCATATCACCATGTAATTTGGCTAAGTGTGCAACAAGCAGGTTGTATGTTGAGCTCCTGTGTGATGAGTACCATAGGCACATGTGAATGACATAATACATCTATACTGAACTTATCTCTGTGGCATTGAAATACATTGTACTGTATGAATGAGCAATTTTTTTGTTTTCAGCATCGCATGCCACACATTTTTGGTGCACACACACACACACACACACAGCAGAAAGTAAAGACCAATGTATGTACAATCAGCAATGATGTTTTGCATGAGACAACCTTCTCTCGTTTATATTACTCAAGGATTTTTTTTAAGCATATGCATTTGGAATTTTTAACATAATTCATTACAGATACAAAATAAAGTGGAGGAAAGTACAAAGTGGACTTCAAGTATCAGGTACACATTTTGGATCTGCAAATACAAAATAAAATTGTGCTTACTGTGACCAAGGTTGTAGCTGTTTTTGTTTTTCTTTCAAGAAAAAACAACAACAAATGCTCTCACAAGATTGAGTGCAAGTACGTGCCAGTCAAGTTTTATATTTCACACTAACCAGAACACATGAAAATGAGAAATACTACAAGCACTTTAAGATTGCACTGTCTACCCCATAGTCATAAAAAGAAAATGTGATAATGAACAAATATGTAATAAGCTGTCATATATTTTGCAGCTTTGAAACTTTCAATTCAGCAAAATAAGGGCAAGAAAAATAGTCTACATAATGCATCTTCATTTCACTATTACTCAGTGGGTGAACCCGTATTTCCCTAGTGGCTCTACAATCCATTCTGGGGTACAAACTACCAGTTGAAGACATATCTCTGGAAATGAACGTTGCAGAGGGAGAGAATTCGGTGGATTCAAAACTTAGTGCAATGCTGGATAGAAGTTGCATCATGTGATAAACTTATCTACGAAAAAAAGAAAAGTGGCGATTAGTTGTGCAATTAGTAACATTTCAGGTAATTAAGGATATATTGAACTTACTCTCAAAACTTTCAGAACGTTATCAATTGTAGCTCATTAGCCTGATCATTCAGCATTGTGGCTGATGCATCTACATCGTATCCGTGAAATGTTCATACTTCTCACGGCTACAAACTGCACCGAGAAATGCGCGTTTGAGAGACTGTGTTTGGAATGACTGCACAGTGCAGACAAAATAGAGTTGTACATACGTTCTTGGCAATACCGTGGCAAAGCAGTCCTAATATCTGCTCTTGGCAAATGCTGCATCCACACAATTTAAACTCCACAAACATTTCTTCCACATTGCACTACTACAGTCACGAAATATCAATCATGTAGCTAGAGTTTGACTGTATAAGTCACGACAATGATTATGGAGCAGTCACCGAATGTGCGAGCACAGAGTTATGAGTCCACCGAATGATGTGTTGGCTATCTGCAACCTACCATGGGTAGGTACACAGCATTACTGGAGTGTCACAACAATAAGTTAGCGATGTTTACACACAAGTGTCAACTGAGTAGAAACAACTGGTTCCACATTACCAAAAGTAATTTTGATTCTAAAAAGGGGGAAATAGTGAAAGAAAGCAAAGATTGTCGTTTGTTTGGCAAGCAAAATACAAAACACATTGTAAAAAAAAAAAAAAAAATATGGAAAGAAAGAGAGGGGAGAGCCAGCACTGAGAAGAGCCCAAACATTTTCCTTGTAACAATTTTCGCTGCTCTCCACTGAAGCAAAGACCTTGGTAGTGACAAAAGGAGGGAGATGCACAGAGAGTGAGCATTAATTACAGCACCAAAATATTTCCCTCCTGGAAACAAACCCCAAACAAGCAAAAAAAAAAAACACCCCTAAACATATTTTCCCAAGAAACTGCACCCCAAGTAACATCAGCATTTCCACACATGATTTTAAGCATAGTTGATTTGGTGCAATTGCAATTAAATTGTATATCAATAAAAACATCACAATTCATGACCTTATGCCATTTGTCCACCCACCATTGGTCAGGAGGAATAGCAGAAAACGATGCCAGTACCTTCACAATAAACAGTAAATCCTCCCGTACAATCCCCCCCCCCCCCCCCGCCCGAAAAAAAAAAAAAAGGTTCATATGAACTGTTTTGCATTGATACGTAGTTTATGCACTGCATATGCTATTGTGGTGATAGCTTTGTGAAATGAAATCAGGCTCTCGTTGCAGAAACACCTATTGTAGCAGCAACCTATTTACAACAGCACCTACCATAGCAACAGTTCAGATAATTGCATGGTGCCATGGGTTGCTGTTGTTGTGGGTTGCTGCTTTTGCAAGTCTCCTGTGTTAAAGGGGCCAGATTTTCACCTCAGTTTAGCCGGAAACAGCTGCTTACAGTATGTTGTAAAAGAAAACCACACAGATGAACCAAGGGTTCATGGCAGTACGCTTTTGAATGTTTTTCCTATCGGTTTTGTCATCCAGAAGCATCTCACAAGCTCAAAAATCTAGATTGGTACGTAGCAGTCCAATTGAAAGAGTGAATAATCAAAGACACACTGCTGCAAAAATCAAACATCTGTCATCACTTTTAAATGTTTCAACACACATTTACAATTTGCCCTCATGATTGGAAACCGCAGCTAGTCACTTAATCATAAACACAAACCTAACAATATGTCTAATTTCAGTCAGTTGAAGCCTTTATATTTTGATTCACACTTAGTCTTGACAGTTGGCCACAACACATGTCCAGGTTATCTGCAATTCCTACAAACTGTTCATGATGAAAGAAAAATTTTAATTTCTTCCTCAACTTGCAACATATCATTTCCATGTGCTACTGACACCTGCATTCCAAGGAGGTAGGTAACAACACCATTTAATCCTACATCTATGAAAGCCCTCTAAAATACAATAGATGACTAACCAGCACACTGATGGCTCCAAATATTCTGCTGCAAGAACCTCTTGTGTGTCCTTTTACAGTACAGCAGAGTAAGTGGCTAAATACCATTGGACCCAGAAAATGAACTCCACATACACTGGGTGTCTTATGTTTAAAAAAGAAAAAGAAAGGAAAAAAAAAAAAGAAACCATGAAATTCTGTGGCCTGTAGAATCCTTGCCTCTGCACCTCATCTCTTGTTGAGAACAATACCACAAGCACTATGCTAGAACAAAATTGTAATCCTGTTCTCAAAGTCTAAAAACAAAATCTGCCACCCTGTAATAATTCAGCTAATTTTATTTCTATGGCACACAATGAACAAGTTCTTTTGCTTTCACTCAAACATGAAGCTGAAAGAACAGCCAAACTTTGGGAGCAGATGAATTGAGAATTGGTGAAAAATTACACTCTTTGGGCAGTTAACCAGCTGTGCTTTTGTGATTGTAGTACAGGCAAATTGTGTAAAATCTCCTTTGTTCATAACAGAAGGAGAAGTTACTATTTTCTGTGCAGTTTCAGCAAAACTATTCCATCCTATCCCAACTTCCTCATTCTCTTGCAGAGTATACCATCACGACACTTTTCCCTAGATGGTATCTGACAATCAAGGTCCTCTACACGAAACTGATGAGGTGTTTTGCAAGGTTTGCTGTAAGAACAAAAATGTGGAAGCATAACAAAGCATCTGGTTTTCATATTTGCAGGCATTATCTAACCCAAGAGACTGAAATAAATTATAACTGAAACCTGCAATGGGACATTACAATTGTTGTGTAGCTCCCCCCCCCCCCCCCCCCCCACTGTCAACATTATACTCGGCAGACATACCACCTGTTCACAATCAAAAATTAATAAAGGAATATCAGTTGACCAAGAGCATTTCATCCAAGAGCAAAATATTAAAAAAAAACTAATAATAATATATGAATATTGATGAAAATAAGATAATTTTGTTTGTTTTCAATTTCAAGCCACCTTACTTTCCAATGCAGATGTGACTCAAGAAAAGGTGGGTGTGACACAGTCAAGGTTTAACCTAAGTTCAAGCAATGCATCAACACAAATACAGTCATAACTTTCTAACTTCCCTTTCGTCTCCCAATTGGCAACTTCCCTCTCCTGTGAGAAGGAAAAGAAAGAAAATGACTTGGGCAGTGTTCAGCAAATCCGCCACAAATCCTCGGGGGTCCCCCAGCAATCTTCATTATGGCATTCACTCATCAACATTTGCTTCACTCGGAGGTTGTTTGGTCAAAATATGGACAAACAATAAGATCACTTTCATACACCTTGTTACCTATGGCACTGACTACCAATGTATAATTACACTACCGTAAAAATGTCACATCATTAGAATATTACTGTATTTGTCATTTTGCCAAGTTATCAATATGTGCCAATGATAAAGATCTTTTAGAAACGCGAACGACAATCAAAACTGACGACAATTACAATCTCTTTTTTTTGTCTCCTCAGCAAAGTCATAACATACCAAAAAAAAGTTTGAGAATCATAACAACAAACGCCTGGCAGAAATGTACATCAAACAGCTAGGATTCAATAATACAGCCTTGTAGAGAGCTTCTGTTTCATGTAAACAACACACTGTAAATTTTACAATACATTATACTGAACAAAGAATGGGGAATTCATTGTCAAGGGGAAGGACAGGAGAGGTTATCTTGTCACAAATTTCACAATCCAACAAAACCATTTGTGTCCATGTATCTTTTTCATAATGTGACCAAGTAATAAGAGCAATACTTTCAGCAAACCACTGATTTGTATAAAATAGGAAATCATAAAAAAAGGAGGGGGAGGGGGAAATGTGTGCATACTTTGACCATTTACAGATAAGAACACAACATCATATCAACTTTGACTCCCTAAAATGCATTTGATATCATATTTCCTGATAGTTATATCATACACTCATGTCTAAATACACACAATTGTTTACTACACTCTATATCAGCATAAACACCCCAGGGTTTCCACTCGTGGGGCTATATATTGCACAAAACTTTTAAAAAGTGACAATGAAAGATTTAACAGACTTTAAAAAATCAAACAAACACAGGTCCATCTCTTTGTTGTCCATGAAATCCAGCTAATTTGTTCAGTCTCCATAGGATGAATAATGTCAGAAAACCACAAAAAAAAAAAAACCCAATCATAAATAAACAACAGCATATGGGTCACGTTTGTGCGGAACACATGGTCACTGGGAGAACTTTAAAAATAGCCGGTGAGAAGTGGTTGTCTGATTCCAACGCTAGGCTTGTTTACATTTCACATCCTCTAACTTCTTCAATACTTCTCAAGCAAGGGTGATGATTTGAGTTGTCAGTCTGTTCATCTCAGTCTGCTTCAAGTCTTTATCTCCAATGTTCATCAATCACAGAGGTCAATTGTGTATGTTCGTGAAGGCACACAGCTGTCTTTTGTTTTTTGTGTTTTTTTCTCCTTTAATTGTCCGGCGCAGAGAGTCTTCTTTTTTTTTTTGTTATTTCTCACAGAGAACACAACCTGGTATAAATGGACGCAAGTCTCTACGTTACAACGCAGGCAGTTCTATTGGAAAGAAAGCATCAACACAACACATCTTCGTTTTTTAACTCTAATCTGATGACACATTTGATGAGAATCGCTAAATGTCTCACTGCCTGCTTTGTCCCCTGCAGCACCATAACAACACATTGCATGCCACAGAGAGTCTAGAAGGATTCATTAGTCTGTCACCAAGTTCAGCCCCACCTCCTGTGCTCACAATGGGCGGCAGCCCTGAATATCAAGTCGCCTCGGTTAGCTGGAGATCTTCGGGAGTTACCAAGGACAGGATAGAGGTTGGCGGCTACTAGGATAATACACATCATCAATGTGCTCGCTGCATTGAGCTGTGCTTTGGATCTCCTTTCCTCTATCGGCGGAGAATCTCTCCGCAGGCTTGTTAGAAATGCTATACACTTAGCATGATTGCAGCTGGATGGCGGCATGGGAGAGATGGTGAGCGGGCACTTTGTTGTGTAGGTGTGCAAAGATAATCCCAAGGATTCTCTGATGCATTTGGCTCGGACTATCACTGTGCACTACTCTTCCAGGAAACTAGGTTGCAAGAAGTGCTGGCATTTCCTCAACACTTTTCTTGAGATTGATGTCATCAATGGAAAAGCCAACAATGGAGGGACCCGCGTTTGTGCATGGTGAAAAGGTGGTCATCTGCTTTCCTTAGTCTGGTTATCATCATTCATTACTATTACATTAGCCGAGCCAGTTCAAAGAGGTTACATAACTGACCGTGGTAATGATGATAGTACCTCAAGGGTGCTCTCCTCTTCCTGTTTTCTTGGACATGACAGACATTACTGAAATGATGTAGACAGAGAGGCTGAGTAGGGGTTAGGGAGAGTTGAACAAATAAGAAAAAAAAAATCACAACTGTCTGGATGTTCCGTTTGTTTGTTCACAACATGACTAAACACTTGCTGGTGACTTTGGCATCACAGTGCTCCAATGCTTCACACACATCTACAGGATGATCTCAAATGACGCACTTACTCCCGCCATCTCCATCTCCTAGACGAGTGGTGTCAAACGCAATGAGAGCAGTCCCACACAATGGGGCTCAGCGACACTCCCCCTTGGCTGACTCACAGCGTGCTGACACGGTCCATGTGCCTCACAGGGCTGAGTTGTAGGTGGGTGGAGTTGGTGTCAGGGGAGTTCCCCCCCTGGGTTTTGAGAGGAAGGGTCATTGCCAGCATCCAGCTGCTGCCGGTAGGCCTCCCATCGTTCATCATCGCTCTCGTGTGTCAAGTACCGTTGGCCAACCATGGCTTCCAGCTCTCGGAGGTCTAGCCACGTCTGGTAGTCCTGTGTACAGGAGTGAGGTGTTACACACAAAGTAGTGACATAATAGTGGTGAGCAGGAGACAAATATCTGTTCAGAGCATGAAATCGTGATGAAAGTCACAGAATTTGTCTTTTTTCTTTTCACTCCCCCCCCCCCCACCCCCCCCCCCCCAACCATTCTTCAGATGTGTAAGCATTTCTTATCAGAAACAAATGTGTCCGGACAACCTTTAAGATCGGTAGAAAGAAATGCAAATGAATCACAAACTTTATGAGCTTTCAATTTGTTCTTTGCAAATTTGGTATTTTCCATGGGAACACAGGTGGACATGGTCAGCCTTGGTGTTTTTTCATTCTAATCTTACTCTCTATCCCTTACAGTAACATGAATTGTGTTTGCACTTACCTGCAGCCACGGGTGAGCTAGAGACTTGTCGGCTGTGTAGCGCTTGCGAATCTTCACTTGTAGGAGGTTCCTGATCAGATCAATGGCTGTGAAACACAAAAGTACCAGACAAAAACATAATTTATTACATCACGCTTGTGATCACTCATGCAATCAGTCAGTTGGTTGGTCAGTCGGTCAGTCAGCTAGTCAGTCCGACAGTCAGTCAAACAATCAAGTGATCATTCAATCAATCAATCAATTATGACAGCCATCATCAAAGCTCTTTCTTTCTCTTAGATTTCAAACATTGTAACCTACTTATGTCAGCAGATCATTTTCATTGATTGATTGATTTATTGATTGATTGATTTATCTATTTATTTATTTATCTATTTATTTATCTATTTATTTATTCATTTATTTATTTATTCATTCTTCTATTTATTTATCTATTTATTTATTTACTTTTTGTGTGGTTAGTTTAAAATCTGCTAAGCATTAATTCTGGCATTGCCTGAATTTGATGCAATTTCATCTCTGACATACAGTAACACCATTAGGAACATGCAAAAGTTTATCTTTGTAAAGGAAAGCACTTGAAAGCATAGACACCGGATTCATTTCTGCTGAACTGCCAATCTGTCAAATGTGAGAAATTCTTAGAGTATCTCATCCAATTAGTGCCAGCTCTCTGTTTTCACAATAGGCAAAATGATAATAGATTGCTCTCTTTATATTCATTGTAATCACGAACCAATACCAAATACTACTTGTTTTACCATCAGTACATCTAGTCTGGCAAAGTGCAACTGGTGACTTCATAAGAGAGAGAATTTCTCTGTTAAAAGCTCTGTATTGAGGAGTAATCCTGAGATGATGTGCATAAATTGAGTGAACATGCCAAAAACTTCCTCTTGTGTTCACTTAGCTTGACTAACCTGCTTCTGATATTTCACTCCACGGGTTTGGAGGGAACATGAACGCTGCGTTGTGGATCTGGTCTGTGATCTCCTCATCCTCGTTGAAGGGAAACGTTCCACTTAGACTGTGTGATTAGGGGAAGGAAATGAGGGCAGAGAGGTAAATACATACAAGCTTCCAGTCTCAGATAGTCACAGTAAGTCAGATTTCATTTTTCATACCTCAGTCCTTCACTCACTTAAGTACCAATCATCATGCTCTATCTCTTCAATGACATAGGTGGAAGATGCACATATACATAGATGAGAGCAAAAGATACCAAGCGGTAGTCAATACAGTAAAAGTAACAAAAGCTTACTGAGGTAAGTGTGTCCCATATGCATGAATAAGAGTGTCATTCACTTTTCAGTCATTGCTATCAATATGTCATCTCATTTAAGGAAGCTAACAGTTTCAGCAGTCTTGATCAACTTCAGTATATGTCATCTTGTGAAATTAATGGACAACCATAGTTTCCATGTGCCTGCTTCGATACAGTATGTATTTCATATCCATACGCAGTTTCTGTTATATCGTGGAAGTAAAAGTATTATTAATCGTATCTTGATATTTGCACGATAGGAGAAGCCTACAGATAAATTATGTGGTTTACACCTTTGAGCTGTAAGAATGTTTGAAAATAAACAGCGATAAAAAACTTTAAAATTACGTGTGTACATACCATGTACACCCCAAATCAACAATCAAGGGTATTAAAGCAGTATTTGGGCACTATACCGATACTGGAGCACTATACAAGGACTGGAGCACCATACCAATACTAGGGCATTATACTGGTACAGGTGAACCTCTACCAATAAGTGGATACCTACAACAGCAGTAAGGCACCATGCCAGTACCAGGACACTGTGCCAGTGATGAGCCACCTACCTGACATAAATGATGACCCCAACAGACCACATGTCCAGTGAGCGGTTGTAGCCTTTACTTCTCAGGACTTCGGGTGCCAGGTAGGCCGGGGTACCCACCACGGAGCGACGGAATGATTTCTCACCGATGATGCGGGCAAATCCAAAGTCACATAGCTTGACCTGTGAAAAAAATGCAATTCAAAATCGATGCATCATATCCACATTGTTAATAGCTATCATCTGTGCTACTATCGGACTTGGGAAGAGCATAACGAAACTCAATTACACTGTTGACATTTGTGTTCCAATATATGACTTAATGCCTGAGCTGTAGCCTTATACATGACTTTCTCCATAATGTGCTGGATCTCACCATGATAGCCTCATATCATATTCAGTATGTAATTAGAGTAGAATGAAGTATTATATTTATAAAGACACATGTTACATAGTGGCCTTAATAACATTTCATTTAGATTTCTGTGATTCCCTGCTCAATGGCATCACAAAGAAGAATATGGTATGCCTTCAATCTCTGCAGAACAAAGCTGCTCTTCTTGTCTACATGACGCCTAAACACATCTCCTCCCCTTATTGCTCAATTACAATGGCTTAGAATTCACCAAAGAAGTCAGTATAAGATATTAACCACTGTCTTTAACTCCATTCATAAAGGGGCCAATAATTCATTATCAGACATCAACGAACAACTCCACATCCACGAATCTATGTGCTACTTACAATCTTCAAAGCAAATTTCCTCAGTCATTCCAACTACCCACAAAATGGCTGGAGATCGTTCTTTCACACACATTGCCACCAAACTTTGAAATTCATTACCCCCTCATTAGCAAATACATCATCCACTGCACTGTTTGAGAAGGATTTAAATCCCATTTATTTCAGTAATGTTATATATTTTACACTGTTATTTTTTTTCTACTACTCTATAAGTTGTAATCTATGATGTCTGATATATTGTTATTCATGTTGTGTACCCTTTGGAAAAGGCACAACGCAAATGTCACAATGTGTGTTTGTATGTATGTATGTATGTATGAATGTATGTATGTACGTATGCTTACCTGGGGGAAATCCCCATCAGATGATAGTAGGACATTCTCAGGCTTCAAGTCACAGTGGACAATGTTCTTAGTATGGAGGTACTTTAAGGCTATCAAGATCTGCAATAAAATGTGAACCGCACATTATGTGTTATCAGAGTTTAAGTGACAAAGAATACGGGAAGATACCCTTACAGTAAATGCAATCATATCTTGGTCATATAGACCTGCTTATCATACAATGAAACATCCAACAGGGAATATGATAGGCAATATGCAAAAGTTGACATATATTCAAAACCCAATGATTTTACATCTCTAACAGCAAATTTGAATCAGCTTTCCATTATTTATTGCTTTGTATATGATGCCTTATCAAAGATACTTAATAAAAACAAATCAATAGGATGGATTGAACATTACGAATAAGTCACTGAATCATTTTCAGTCCTTTCAATATGTAGAGTAAACCAAAATGCCATGAACAACTCTCCTCCACACTTTCATTTGTTTTTTCAGACACAAAGAAACTGCAGCCCCTCATATGTAGTCCCACCAAAACAGTTTCTCTGGCAACTTTGTCACACCAGTAAAGCTACAACAGGGATGTCAAGTTCAAAAAAATTTTATGAGTGAGATTTTCATGACTCGGCATCTCGGCTGGCGAATGTGCGTGCGAGAGAGGGTGTGGGAGGGGTTTTCTCCCCTGCGGCCTCCCACGGTAGGGAGCTTTTTTCAATTTTTAGATCTTAATGGTGCGATCAGGTGCATACTTAAGTGACTATTTTTACTTATTTTGAAAGACAAAAGGAAAATATACCTTCAATTGCAACTATCACTTTAATATTTTGAGCTATGCTCATTAGTATAGGCCCAAGTTGCAGACTTCGCCCGATGCGTGAGAAAAATGGGTGCCATGCGTGAGATCGTGAGATGGCCCCTAAATGCTTGAGTCTCACGCAGAATGTGTGAGACTTGGTAGCTCTGCTATAATGGGATATGAAACAAGCAAACAAAAAACAACAACATCAGAGCAGCAACAAAATTAATATGTTACGAGCTGACAACGAGCATCAGTCATCTTACCTGGGAGACAAGGAAGCGGGTGACTCTCTCAAACAGCCTGCCGTGGACACTGGACAGGATCATCTCCAGCATGTCTCCCTTCAGCTTCTCCATGACGACGAAGACGCGCTCCGGTGTCTCAAACATCTGCTCCAGGTTGACCACACCAGGATGGCGAACTTTCTGCACGGTACCAGATACACAAGAATGTTGGACAGTGAAAATATGTAAATAATACAGGCTGTGAAGAGAGCAGGAATGAAAAGGCACAGAAGTGTTCTACTTCTGACATATGAAAACCTTTCATGACCATGGAATATATAACCCCCTCCCCTCACAGTTTTGTCGTTTGACAACTTAGCAAAAGAAGACAAAGCTTTAGCACACACACACATATATATATATGCAATTAAAAAAACAGACTGAAACAAGATAATGCTTGGTACTAAACATGAGGCACCTACATAGGGTCATTTGCCTGTCACAGAGAGTAATTTACATTCTTCCATAGTACTCCTAGAATACATGTCATACATACTTTTGACTCAATACAGCACTGATACCATTTGCCCTACATACTTTCAACCATGATGAAGGAGTAAAACATGGTGCACAGACTTATTCCAGTAACACTTTACAGAATGCTACCTGCACTTTCCCCTCATCACATTGAGCAAGCCTGCTGCCAACATCATCATATAATTCAAGGTATGTAAAATACACTTGTACCTGCAAAATGAACATCTCTACAATAATACACACACAAGCACAGATTTTGAGGACTAGAGCCTTTTGTTGGCAATCTTTGAACCAAGGAGGTATCAATATGTGTGTAAAGGGTGCATCTATAGGTTGTACATACAATGTATCGTGTCATGTTCTTATGATTTGCTGTTTGCTGACACACATTACTATCATTGCTCTCATGTAAGTACCTTCTTCTCCTAGACAATTCAGAGCATCATTCATCGCATCATCTAGTGTATCAAGGTAATATGTTCCCTAAAGTGATGGTGACTTTCCATTGGCTTTTGACTATGAATGGTGTTTAGTAATCCATTCTCTCTGGTCTCACTAAGCACCTGGTAGCCACAACCATTTAGGAACAAGATTCCTACTCATCACAATGAGGGCTAGCAGAGGATAACACAACAATAGAGGAGCCATAGTGGGGCTTGGCTTCAAGACTTATTGTCCTCTCCATGCCCTCACTAGATGGACCAAGAGGTGATGCTTTTGTCTTTTAGGAACAAAGAACTTGTACAGACCACAAGTCTGGTGGCAGCTAGCAGACATCAGCTTCCTTTTACTCATGTAAGTTACACTACTCATCCATCATTATCGAGTGAAGCTCATTTTTTACCCTCTAAGTCACATCTCCATTTGCAACAGAGAGAAACAACACAACTCTGAGGCAATCTTGAACTCCCACAAGACACTTTCAATCCTCTTCATTCTTTGTTCAGACTCTAATGCGTCTGCTCACTCTACTTCACGTTACCCAGTAGACAACTAGCAGCAGTGATTGGAGGTGGACACTTGACTGGTATTCTACTTAATACACTCCATCTGTCCTGGCAAAGGGGACTTTGTGATGCAATCTGACCATTTATATCAGTTTATGAAGCACTCTGAATAGTTGTACCCACAAAAGTGAAAAGTATATCACAGAGCTGCAATACAGCAATATGATTATCATATTCCGATTCCGACTTTACAAGTACAACTACTTAGAGTTGGTTAGTGCAAAGTCAAAAGCCAGCCAGAGACTTATGCAATATTTTCTCCCATTTTAGTTTTTAGACAATCATTTTCATCTACAAACCGGTCACTTGGAATATACCCCCATACTCTCCTCATGGCAATACTGAGGAAAACAAAATATATCCACTTGAATGAAGAAGCCATGATTGACAAAATAATCTCCCTGCAAATCATCTCATTCTGACATTTAAACACTTTTCCCTCAGTCTGGAAAACAATGACAACAAACTTTAAAAAAAAGGATTGCACCTCTTTATGTGCCATGGGGTAAACCCCCTGTGTGCTACATTATTCTGAGACTGCAACATAGTCATGCTTTGGGAAAATGTTATATGCAACTTATGCAACTTTTAATCGATTTTTGTTACCCAGGGCATGTAAGGAGCAAAGTTGTAGAGAAAATGCCATGCTTAGCTTTGATGTAAAATGTATGACAAATCTATGATTGCTTTTCTTCCGAATGACCAGTAGCTACATTTATTGTAGAGGCATTACTTTTGCACATTACTTTTGCACATTAACAGTGACGGAAACTTAGAATTTACTCGAAAACCCCGTAAAGAGCACCTGCTGATAGTCAAGCACCACATAAATTGCAAGTTACATGTGATAGGAATGGAACCATGAGAAATGCTTTCATTTTACTGTGACTTTCCGCGATTTATCAGTCAGTTTGGGTGGGTTTGTGCATTTGAGCGGAATATGCAAAGTTGGCACGCCGTCGACTGAGTTAGACGTGCAAATGTGGGACATAAAGAGTTAACCACTGTGCTTGGATTATTCAGTATCATCAACAGCAGACCCATGGTACCGAAAAATCTGAAGAAAAAACAACATTGATATTGGGTTCTTTAGATACCTGAGTGCACCTTGAACTTACATGTAGAATGGCCACCTCATTCTTGAGTTGCGTTTCTTGCTTGGTTGGGAAGCGGAATTTGTCGATGACCTTGATGGCTACCTGTCTTCCACTAGTCCGATGCACACCTAGGTGATAAATCAAAGTTCAAAGTGCTTCACACTTACGTTGAGGCTGTGGCATTTGCTATTTTGTCCAATAAAAAACAACAAAAAACAAATAACAACATTTAAATACACAACTTTCACAAGGTGTTTTGATGGACCCCACACACATTTGGCTATTTTGGATCATTATGAATTATTGACCTGCAGAATTATTCTTTAAAAGTAGTAATAAGTGCTATGCTCTCCTTACCCATTGCTTATTAACAGCAAAATTTGGAATCATAATTTGTCACAGAGTCAATGAGGAAAAAGTAATGGAATAAAATTCTTGTCAGCTGCAAAATTTAACTTAACAAAAAAAAAACCCCAAAAAACAAAAACACACACACACACAAATAAACCAATGTAAGCCTCATTCTTCTTGGGGTATTAACTGTCGCTAAAGAGTTTTAACTCACCACCATAGACGATACCAAACTGTCCTGATCCAAGAATTTCATCAGGGAAGATCTGATAGTGCTGGCTGATGTCGTTGTTCTCTCGTTTATTGACCACGGACGATGTATCCATAGCATACTTTTCATCACCATTCTCTGTGGCGTTCATGGAACCTTGGAGAGAGTAAGTGAGGGAGGAGCAGTTAGGGACTCCACTGGACTTTGGCTGAGGTCTTTTGTAGGAGTCCACAAAGAGGGACTGACTGACCACAGGCAGGGGAACACATGCAGTTCCCCCCACATACATTTCATTCACTGGAGTCTTTGCCGCACAGAAAGGGTATAGTAGATTGGCAGTAGGTCTGGCAGTTTGCTCACAGACCCACCCCGTTTGCCCCCCTTTACTCTTACCAACAGAGCACACATTGTGGTCCATTTTCGTGTCGAGATGGTGAAAGTGAAGACTGCGTGGACGACCCGAAAGTACCTGGCATCTGGGCTGACGTTGCTGGTTGGTGGAGGACATGCTGAGATGCTGCATGGCCTCGTGGGAGAACTTCCCGAGGCAGAGGTGATGGTCGACGACATGGGACCCTCTGCACCAGACACAGGGGAGCTGCGGCAGTGTGACACCCCGTTGCCAGGGGTCACCTGCCAAGAAGGCCCCATCACAGCAGTGAATAGGGATGCTAGGTGCTAACACTGATTGTGAGGGAGAGGTACTAACGAGTGAGGGTGAAACACCCTCCAGTAATCCTGGCATCTGGACTCGGGTTACTACTAGTCGAAACAGGCAATAAGAAATTCCCAGATAATACTCAGCAAGCAATAATACAAACACAATGATCTCTCTACGACCTGGTAGTCACTGATCCCATCTTGTCTTCAGAGAAGGAAGTCCCAGCACCTGCAGCACATTCGTACAATCCTCCTGATTGGTATTAGATTTCACAAGTATCAATCAGTTCTGGGTGATATTAGTGATGATATGGTGTCATGGATGTTAATGAGCAAGAAGGCACTGTAATGCACAGAAGTAAACTATGAATGTGTGATGTTACTAGCAAGGCTTCAATAAAGGATACTGTTGCATGGGTTAGTGGGTGCGAGAAGAGGGATGGTACATTCACTTGTGGGATGACTCTCACTCAACCAATCACAGGCACCTGTCTTAATTAGACTCATTATGCAAACTCTCATTCATTTTCTCTGGTGTGTGAATGATAGGGTAACAGGACTAGTAGAGTGGTAAAGCTATTCTTTGTTACAGGGGGTGGGTGTCTGGTACAGAAGTGTCCATGCCTTAATCCCCTATCAGTATTGTTAGTCAATAGGGGTGTGCAGATTTGATGGGTAGGGGATTAATTGGGAGAGAAGAATTAAACTGGTAGTTCCTGAATGGGAGGAGAAGGGATGGTGATAATTTACACTATCAATGCAAGCCAGCAAATCTGAAATGGATCCTTTCTTCTCAGGCTACACTTGTATTTCAGTGGAGCTGGGGTGAGTAGGCAGGGGTATGGAATACCAGTTGCAAAGCCACAGCAGAGCTGAAGTCTAACTGTTGTCATAAACCATTATAATGTTGAAATAAATAATCATCCAGGTGATCTCATTAAAACTGTGTGTCAGACTATGCAACTCATGAAGAATTATTCGTATCCAAAAATTAAGTGATTCAATTTCAGACTTTTTTTTTTTCATTCATAGAGTGTGCTATATACTACAATGATGCCAAACCTGTTAATTGTCTGAAATATCTGTGACTGCAGTCAGAAATCATTAGTACACCCATGTTCAAACATTTCTACTCTACAATGAATCGGGCATGATATTTGTTAGCATGACACAAAATTCCACTCCATTCTTGAGTTTACCTTCTTTGCGATCTTGATGTCGTGTAGGGTTATACCCTCGTGGAATTTGTATTACTCCTGAATTTGTTTCAACTCCTGAAAAAATATACACACATTGGACAGAGGAAATAAAATTGTCACCACCATTACTCAGATAAAATTGAAACATTGAGTACACACAATTTTCTCATTTCATCATCTGCATGTAGCGTATCAAATCTCCACGAATGATGGTATTGCTGCAACATTTTCCCCCTCTTTTCATTAAAGCATTACTTCAATTGAATTACAATAAACTCATAAATTATGCTAAGAACCAGGGTTACATTATCAGAGAAAGAAAGGGTTCACATTGAGGCTTAGATTTAGGAAAGAGCAGAGGCTGGCAAACAAAATTGACAGGTACAGGAATTGTTACCAATCTTCAAAATGCGCTCACACACATTGCAGCAGCACTCTGTCATGGACAGATTAGCCAAGGCCAGAGAGAAAACAAACATAACAAAGGCACTTGGGGGTAAAACTAGATCAATGGTGACCCAAGATTATGCAAAGGTCTGGAACTGAAGACACAAAATAACCATTGCTCAACAAATAGCTGGTACTCATACACTGAGGAAGAATAAGAAAGAATAAAAATGCTGACCCTCTGACATTGCCCAACACAGAAGACCTAAATGGAAAATTCAGTTCAGGAAGGATACATCTTCTACAAAACTCTAAAACCTCTTAAATTTAGCAATGTCACCCATAATAGAGGGTACATGTTTGTGTGAATGTGTACTGCTCACAAATGTTTTTTCCCTTATTCCTCCACTTCCAACAGTTTTTTCCCCATACGAATTCTTCCACCAGTTTTTCTTCCTGGTAAAAGGGTATTAATACCTATTGTTCTGCTGCATCATAGGTTGGTGGGATCACAGTTGCAGCATTATCAGGAGAATATTACAGTGATACTTTGCTCGCTACTGGCTCCTCAGAATACTTCTTCTAAAGCTCATAATACTTGTAAGTTCCAACATCAGTTTTACCCAACATAGGACAAAGCTGAACAGTATGTTGTTCTTGCACGGAGGTCACTGCATTCCCGACAAAGCATTTCACTTTTCTTCTGCAGGTTGATGATATGTCGGTGACTTGATTTGACCATTTTTCAGTACACTTACAAGTTAACTGACATCACAATTTCCTTTCTTTCAAATTACTAGTACAAACAATATATGTGTTTGAAACACATGGTTACCCAAATGTGGAAGATGTCACTTCTTTGACACATAGCATGACAGTAAAACCGAAGCGCACTTATCCATTTTGTGCAATGCCACAATGAAATCTACTGGCGTGCAGTAATCACTTGTGAGCTTAACATATACACAACCATAAACAAAAGTACAAACACACAAACACAACCACAGAGATCTTGCCACACAAACAAACACAGAAACACACACACACAGACACAGACACACACAGACACACATACACACACACACATACACACACACACACACACACACACACACACACACACACACACACACACACACACACACACACACACACACACACAAGAGCAAAGTATAAAGCACCTGCAAGTTATGAAACACAAAAACTGATAACCTGAAACAACAAAATTACTACACTTCATTCAGCTGGTATTAGCTCCTGAAAAAGAGACATCAGCTTATATGATACACAGCTCACATTCTCAATGATGACTCAATACATACATATTAACACCATCACACTGAAAATGGTTCATTTCAGGAGCTTTTTGTTCAAATCATACGGGAGCTGCATGTACAGAACAATGCATCTACAGAACATACATAAATCAATTTTAGTTACACTAAAGCACTGCAAAAGCAATATGGTAACTTAACCAGTAACACAGTTCCTCTCATCACTGTTCCAAATACAAATTAAAAGTCCACATATTGTGTCCTATTCATTACATTCAAACTACCATTATCATTTTTGCCAAATCACTAAATCCATGTCTTAATTTACATTTGCAACAGCAATATGAGAGTGTGTGAATGTGTATGTGGTGTTTTCCCTATCAACAGCTATTGTGGGCATATGGCAATGTTGTGCTGTTGTGCGTCTGTTGTGCAAGAGGCCAGCAACAAGAATAGAACATTGCGGTGTGTGCAGATGAGTGCTAAATACTTCTAGATCATAAAGAAGTGATTTGTAAAATGTGACTCAGTATCAGCATCTAGGCAGGATTGAGAGACACAAGGAAAAGAGAGAGAAATGGAGGTATTCACACCAGGAGGAAAGAGTTTTCACACAAGCACATCACTGCCTTTGCGGAAGACGTACAACAGAACAGATGGAATAAGACGCTGATGCAGTACGCAAGACAACAGTTCGGCAAACCACTGAATTTCACAGTCAGGAAAAGGCTGTCATGGACACAAGAGAAACCAGCGCACATGCCTTGCACTAAGACAAGCACAAGTGCATTAAGCACATTTCACACAAGGCCTGCAAGAGAGAGTGTGACAGATATTGTAGAGAGAGACAGCACCTACACGTGAAGGGGATCTGGCCATTGTGTGAGCTATGCTACAGGGGCCTGCTTCTTGTATCAAAGACCTGCCAATCATCGGCCAGCTATTGCAGGTAACAAGCCTCTCTTCCTATATACATGTGTTTCCTACTACTAGCAACTTGATAGGAGTGTGTGATACAGCCTCTGGCTTCCCTTTCCTAGCAGCCATTCTCCTTGGAGTGATCCCCCACAAAAAGTCCCACTGCAGGGATGGAGAAAGGGTGGGGGCCAGTGACTGCCTGCAAACTTACGCGTACGATTGCTGCGATGGGACGACTGTTGAGAGCGACGCTGGCTGTGTTTGGCATTACACGAAGCTCCCGCGTATGTTTGGTATGAACGCACAATGGGATTAAAGAACAAATTGACCAACAGAACAGACACATGAAAAATCAGGTAAGCAGGTGGCCTCAAATCTTCAGGCAGGCTCTTCGCAAGTAATCACCATCTATCACTTAAATTTCATATCACCTGTCTCTACTGAGCTATGGGTGGCTGGAATATACGAGATACAAGCCCCAGTATCACAGTTTGGGCTGATAACCACACCGAAAGGCATTTGACTGTAGCAAAACTTGATTACACTTCATTCACAATTTTCACAGGGATTCACCAAGCATAGTAGGAAGATCAAGGCACAGTAGTCCAGGAATACAAAGTATAGGAGATCAATTAAAAGTGATAGACAACCTCTAAGCCAAAACATATTAAAATTTTTTTCCCTTCTCTACAGCACAACTAATATGCTCGATATATAATTGAGATGTCCAAGTAAAATAGAAAAGATCTAATTATGACATAAGATAGTGAATCTCTACAGAGTATAAGCTATGATGAAACAATCCGTTACCAGCACAATGTGATGCATCACTCAGCATCTATGTCATCTTATCTCATGCAATATCTGCAAACAGAACTTCCCTGGTAATGCATCAGCACTAGGACTGTGAATAGTTGTCTAATTTGAGCAAACTATAGTGAAAATTCAAGAAAGATCTCCATAGATTTTTTTTCTTACTACAACGACCCTCTCATATTTCTTCATGAGAGATGAGTGAATGTCCCACAATTTGCAGCCTGGAAGGATCGGAAGAGGTAACTTACTTGGGCTTGATGTGCTGGTGATGCTGGTGGTACTCTGTTGTGGAGTCACTGGCATCAGGGCCTGTCGGATCTTGGTCTCCCACTCCTTAGCCACCTCCACCCCAACCCAGCTTTGCTCCTGCTCCTCGTCCACCGAGGAGCCCGAGGGGACGGGCAGCTTGGAGGCAGAGGTGGAGCTTCCACCAGAGCCCTTGTCGGAGAGGCCATCTCCCGCCGCCGCCCGCTCCCCAACGTAGTAAGTGGTCTTGGCAGTCTGGATCTCGAAGCAGTGGGAGGTGAAGCCGTCCCCACCGACCAGCCCCAGAGCACCGCTGCTCATCCCTGTGCTGCTCCCACTGCCACTCCCACTGCCATCCTGGGAGGGTTTTACCATTCTGACGGACAGGATCTCTGAGAGAGGGATTTCCTGCAGCATACACATGCCCATCAAAGAAACGAAAAGGGGCCGGTAATGGTAATTAGTGTTCGTAAAACAACATCGGTCAGCTGCCATCTCATAAACAGAAACAATGGATTGGACAGATAAGAAATACGGTGACTATCATTATCATCATCACATCATGAATTGTGCTCCCTCTATCACGAGGAACACACAGGTAGGTGTGACCATGGAGCTGCTATATTTGTAGCTCCATGGTGTGACTGAGCCACTGTGTTTTGCAAGACTAGTGCTGACTGATCTTCTGCAGGCTACGCACACCACCATCCATTTTTATGCAAAAAAGATGGCACACAGGAAACAATGAGAAGACAGTGATGTCAATTAAAAATCTTTGGTTAGTCGAAGAGAAGGAAATTCTGCTACGTGTCCTGTGTAGTTAATTGTGAAGCTGAATTAATCAGTATATAACCAAATAGCTGCGTTGGATCCCACAACACCCACACATCTCGACACACAGAATATTAAATTTCTCTACAAGACAGCAGTGACTCTGCCACTGTCTTTGGTGGAAAAAAAAATTGCACTGTACATTAATTGCAGCTTCATCCACAGCATATCTGAGAAAATGTGTGAACCCATCATTCTTGCTTTTCCCTTTTGTTTTGTTCTTGTTGCTCTACATAATTCATTTATTTATTCATCTATTTATTTTTGAGATTTGTCCAGAGGAAAAGAGAGAGAAAAAAAAGAATGGTTATTCCATGTACATTTAGACATTTTTGCTCATAGCAGAATAATTACACAAATTCCTGCCTTCATATGCATCTATCAAATCGTGGTATGGAGTAGGAGTGCCGAGGAGTACCTTGTAGTATCTTGTGCTACTATCACTCTGGTACAGTGTGATGGCCTTGGTGTCTATTCTCCAGTAATGTCTCTTGCGCTGCAGTAAAGAAACACAAGCAAGAAAAAGAATAACAATGAAAAGAGAATCCATATGTGAGTATCGAGCAACCTTCATTAAATATCAATTCCACTTTCAAACTGTCACTAGGATTCAGCCAAGAATGGTTAACTATTACGGCACAGCACTAAGTGTCATCATCATATATCATGGCATCTGCAGAATTACCATACAACAGCGGGATGCAAAATAAGTGGTTTTCTATTGCTGCTTACACAATCGAACATTTTCCTATTCCCCTTGATAATCTTTTCTTCAGAACCAACCGTCCATATTGAGGGCTCAAGCAGCTTTTACAAGCTTTTGAAATACCAACATTATCTAATTACTTAGTCTTGAGTTTGTCTTTGTGTTTCAAATGAATTAATTGATTGGACGAGCAGAGCTACAAAAACAAAGCACAACCAAGAGCACGTAAGTACACACACACACACACACACACACACACAAAGCAGCAAACAACTAAAGAAAGTAGAGAATTAAATTACTTTTTCCTTGGCCTGAAAAGACACACACTTTACCCACAATTGTGGGTTTATGACATAACCTCCAGACCGGAAGAGTATGTCCAGCAGTGTCTGGCCATGTAGGAGGGGTGTGGTGGTGTAGTATACTCACCATGCTGTCCTTATCTGTGTAATGGACCATCCATCCTTCCTTCAGGACCTGTGATCCCCTTCGCTTGGTGTGCTTCACCGACTGCACAATGCGCATGAGTGGAATGTTGTTACTTTGCACGGGACTGTGGGGGGGGGGGGGGGGAGGAAAGGTAGAGACAGATGATAAAATGACAATAAAAGCCAGCAGAGAATTGACAAGAAACTAATAACATTACACCACAATGTCACTATCACTGCATAACTGAACTATTTGCCTATTGGAATCTGGTGGGTGGTCCTGTGTACATTTTACCCTGAATTACATTATGCATACCTTTATGCATATCATAACTCGATCAAGATGAATTACCCTTACCTGTGTACTACTGCACGTATAAAAAACTAATAACTCAAACGTTGAATGCAGTAGTTTGGCTGGGATTTTTTAGTTGAGACTTCTTGTTTGCAATGGCACTGGCTGAGCAAAGACATTGAGCATTATGAGAAGTGCCCTCTATAACCTGCCTACCATGCAACTTTAACTGATGACCTTGATAATGTGTAGCTAGGTCAACAAGCTCAAGTTATCAGCAGACTGAAGAACTAAACATCATGAAGAAAAAAAGGGGTCAACTTTGTGACTGGTGATCTTGTTGTCTACAAACTAGACAAGTGCCAAATTGTGTCTCGCCCATTCGCGTAGAAGGAATTAATGTTTTTCTACCTTCCGGAAGTTCATTGACCCGCCTATGACCTTTGACCTTGTGGTGACCTTTAACCTTGTGGTGACCTTCAACTCCCAAAGGGACATTAACCAGCCAAGTTTGGTCACAAATGGACATAGGGATCAAAAGTTATGAGCCATAATCAAAACGCGCCGTGAAAACTTAACATTGGGCCCTAAAAGTTCGTTGACCTCTGTCTGTGATCTTTGACCTTGTAATGACCTTCAAATCCCTAAGGGACATCTACCATCCAAGTCTGTTCACAAACGGACATAGGGATCAAAAGTTATGAGCCATAATCGAAACACGCCGTAAAAACTTAACATTGGGCCCTAAAAGTTCGTTGACCCCTGTCTGTGACCTTTGACCCTGTGGTGCGCTTCAACTCCCCAAGGGACATCTACTAGCCAAGTTTGGTCACAAACAGACATATAAATCAAAAGTTATGAGCCATAATCGAAACGCGTCGTAAAAACTTAACATTGGCCCCTACACTTCATTGACCTCTGACTGTGACCTTTGACCTTGAGATGACCTTCATGTTTGGTAAAATGCATAACTTTGGATAACTACTCTTCCTTCCAAGTTTGAGTGAAATTGAAGTTCTCAGTAGAGAGTTATTCAAGTTTTTGTAGCGTTATGGACGGACGACGGACGGACAGATGGACGACAGACAGACGGACGGACGTACGAGGGACAGACAGACGCCGCAAGCGATCCCTTAGTCTCCCCACATTCGGTGGGCTCGTCAATAAACCTGTTCCTGAAATGCTCTCCTGTTTGCGTGAATTCAGCCTTCACTTTAGCACCTACCAACGTTAACTGTCAATTGTGAGCTGCGGCACATACTACCAATAGGAGATAAGACATTCTGCAACCACAAGCCACACACCCCATTTCAATCAGACAGGTGGAAGCTTGCAAAAAATATTAACCTGTTGAGGACAAGGTGATTTTCCCATGACCTGCATTTCTCGTAGATACCTGCCCCAGTATATTCAGGACTACTCTCTAATGTGTCATGGCTGCTCCCTCTGATGGTGTCATATCTCATAGTTCCATCTCTTAACTTCAAGCAACACAACACTAAGAAATGCATTTACCCCGCGAACCTGCGTCCCATGGCAAGGGAAGGGCAGGGGGGAAGTGTGCGCTCTTACCTGAGCGGGTTTTCATTGATGGGCGAGTCATTCTCTGGCAGTGTTTCATCCCCGATGCTATCCCGGTTGGACCCGTTCTCATTTTCCTCAGCCTCATTTTCATCACTCTCATTTAGCCTCTCCTGGTCCTCATTGTCCCCACCTAACCACAAATCCAACAGACAGAAGAAAAATGCAGTCAGCAGAAATCAATGTCATTACACTAATACAGGACTGTAGCAATATCACTTCAGATGACGAAAGGACTTAGGGGGTTTTCTTTTCCAATATTTCACTGTTTTACATCAAACTACCCAGCGTATCATACTTCAGACTTTGAGAAATGGAGTGCAATTTTCTAATTTTTTTTTTTTTTTTTTTCTGAAAAGTGTTGAGGGGTTTGTCTCTCATTTCTGTTGTTTCACTCACTGAGCAAGAAATTCATGATTAGAGACATTTCTAGCTGAAAGTTGGGCAAATATATATCTTCTGCCACAACTGCCAGTTTCATTCTCTGCAGGTTTAAAGACACTGGAGACTTGCCACTTAATGTTTGCCTCCTGTTAAGATCTTGGGGATAGTTTGATTAATCACAGCTCATCCCTTTTTAATGCGGTGAAGTCACAATGGAATCATGCAATACAGCTGAGCATCTTTAGTATGCATTTCATTCAGCTGAAGGCCAGGTTTGTATGAGAAGTTCTCTACCATGATGTGGTTTTGGGGTCCATCTTGGGGAAATGTGAAATGGGTGTACAATGTCACTGGTGAGTAGCCTCGCTTCCAGACTCTTTATTCCTCTGGTACGCCTGTCAAGTATCCACATCGGCATCCAGCTAGAATTTAATCTCATTACCACCTTGTTTGGATGAAGAGCAGCCGCAAACAGAGGGTCTGGACATATCCTAGAGGTCTTTGTCTATAAACTGAAGTTACCTTTGAAAGGTGGCAGTGTAGTCTTGGACAAACAAATTAGTGTCCACATTCTGGAAGGTATTGGTATACAATGATAGGCATTGCTAGACATTGAATCCATGGGACACAACTCACCCTCTTGTAATGGTGTCTCCCCCAGGCAATCCTTGGGCACCTTGTCAGCACATCTTTTGTGGCAGTTGAATTTACAATCTGTGGGATGACAGGAAATGGTACAAGTTATTAGAAATGGAGAGCACGCTTTATAAATGGGCTTGCATTGACTGCAGTGGAATAAGTAATCATTCAGATAAATGAGTGAAACAGTGGAATCTCTGATGGCCTAAATTGGAATGGAAAGGTGAGTTTTTAAAATGGCTTGAGCAAAAACATAAAAACCTGACAACTTATCACTGGGAGCATAATCTGTTACATTACTTCCAATATTTGATATAAAAGGGTTACTCTTTCATAATTTTGTTTGAGCCTACAAACTATTTTTAAAGCCATTTGCTTTAAACCAGGAACTGATTTTGGAAGCTACAATGCACCAGGTAAAAGGTGTTATTCAAATGAATATTTACAATACCAAATTATGTTGTTGTTGTTGTTGTTTTTTTCCAAATATATGTGCTATGACAAATATAAAGGAGAGAAGCCAGAATTTACATCTGTAGTGCAGTGATCTCAAGCTGTGAGTAGAATTGAAGGAATAATTGACCCATATTGAACATTTACTTAAAATGTAGGACAAGAAAAAACAAATGGCTATGGAATCACTTGAAATCAGATTGGAATAGTTCTAACTATTTGATTATCAGTCATCAGTAATGCCAGCCTATCCATCATTTTGCAAATACCTATCTTGGCAACATGGATGAGTACTTCCTTCCTTGTTTATTCCAGTCATTTTGTATGTTAAAGATAGTAAAAATTTTGGTACCTCAAAAGT
Source organism: Diadema antillarum (assembly GCF_040938485.1). Lineage (NCBI taxonomy): Eukaryota > Metazoa > Echinodermata > Echinoidea > Diadematoida > Diadematidae > Diadema > Diadema antillarum. The sequence continues at coordinate 131,140 of NW_027272317.1, read as the reverse complement.
TTCCTTGAATTTCCTTGTCTTAGTTTGTGTTTCAGGTTACAGTACCTTTCATATAACTAACACTGTGAGACTTACTCGCCCCAAAGTGTTCTCATGTCTTAGTAATCATGCAATTAACTGCGACCAGCAGCCCCATACGCATAGCGACCAGCAGTCCCATACGCATAGCGTAATCGGGCTTCGCATTGTAGCATTCAGGATCATGACAGATTTAGTATCGCAGGGTAAATGTCAACTTAAAATCCCAAAAATTCTTCAACTTGAAGACTTACCAATTAAGTTGAAGTATTGAAAACAGGCTTCGGGCAACGTTTGGTTCTGCCTATAGTCCCTTTCTGTTCCAATTGATGACTGAATGTGACTCGGTCGACAGGACCTTGGGAGAGCTACATACATTGAATACTACAGCCAGTGCATGCGAACACATCACATGCGCACAAATTTCACATCCATGAACGGATAAGATGTTTGTGTGCGCATGCGCTGGCCGTAGTATTCAGTGTATGTAGCTCTCCCAAGGTCCTCTCGACCGAGTCACATTGTCATCAATTCGAACATAAAGGGACTATTGGCAGAACCAAACGTTGTTCGAAGCCTGTTTTCAATACTTCAACTGAATTGGTAAGTCTTCAAATCGAAGAAATTTTTGGACTTTAAGTTGACATTTACCCGCAATACTAATTCTGTCATGATCCTGAATGCTACAATGCGAAGCCCCATTACGCTATGCGTATGGGGCTGCTGGTCGCAGTTAGCTATGCGTACAATGGGCTGCACGCTGCTGGTCGCAGTCAGTGGTTTCGTACAATAGTTATCGTACCGCGACGGCTCTGGTACGAAACTATTATTGCATGATTACTAAGACATGAGAGCACTTTGGGGCGAGTAATTCTCACAGAAAACATACTTTAACCTGAAACACAAACCAAGACAAGGAAATTCAGGGAAACTTTTGAGGTACCAAAACTTTTTATTATCTTTAAATGTCCCTACTGTCACATTTCTGAAAGGACAGCAGTTTTCTATTTGTGACTCTAAATTATTTTTTTTTTTTCTCTTCCAATTTACAAAGGACACCAATATGTTCTCAGGTATCATGTTCATTTGAGAAAGTAAATCTTTGTTGGGGCAATCATGAAACAGCGTCATATATATTTTCTTGACACTAGCAATAGCATGGTTTCTTCTGTAATAGATACTAAACTTTTCTACTAAAGTGTGACAAGAGATCTCTAGTAAGATCATCATTCCTGTCCATTCTGAAACCTCTTTATCCCAGAGTAGGAGGGAACTACACATAACTTCATATTCGTGCTAATTGCATTCCAAATGAAAATATAGTTGAGCAAATAAATGAACAAGAATACACCCTGTTGAAAAGATATCCATGTGGCAAAGAGCAATGTGGCCAGGGACCTAGATATAACCGTAAAACTTAACATTCATATGGTTGAACCTTACATGCTCAAACTTAATAATTATAATAAAATCATGGTACAATTGAAAATGATGAAGATGATGATGAAGATGATGATGATGATAGCCACAATCACAATGATTATCATGCTCATAATGATGATAACTAGAAAAGCACTCACAGAGCGCAGACCTCCACCAAGAAGCTCATTTCCACCCATAACATGCATAGTGAAAATCACCCAATATCCCAGTGATAAAGAAGCCTTGTGTTTACCTCATCAGCTTCCTGCATGCTGCGCGGCGGCTCGTGCAGAACATGCGCTTTAGTGCACGTATGCAAACCTCAAATACGCGCAGCTTGAAATCCAAAGTTCATTGACCCTATTTGCCAAAAGATAAAAAACCCTTCAAAAATTCGTAAAAATTTCTGGATCACTACCAAATTTCCATCATCTCTTCCTTGTGTCATTATCAACTTTTCCTGTAAGTTTCATCCAAATCTGTTAAAAACTTTTTAGTTATTTTGCAAACAGACAGACAAACAAATCAACACCAACAAAAGCATAACCTCCTTGACAAAGGTAACAACAATTGACAATTACAAGGTGACTCTTTGTGAAGCTCACACAGAGTCCCCACACTGAATCATATCAAAACAAATAATGATGAATTCTCAGGTAATCATTATCATTCACAGAAGGTACATGTAATTGTGGTCAAGAATAGTTTTGGAACTCATCTGCTCTTTTTCTGTGCGGAAATCTAGACAGAAATGATTCCGAGGGGATTTAAATGAACATTGGTTTTGTAGCATAAACTGAAAAGGCAAGCACTACAAAGATCTGCAAAATGTCAATGGCCATGTAAGTAAAGAGTTGAATTACTGACAATGACATGAATATTGGTATGTGAGATGAATACTATTTAATTGATAATTCAAAATTGTAATCTGCCTGATAAAGGCAGTCAATTAAGTACACAAGAAAATATTGGATATCATGTGATTGCTTGTCTGAAAGCTTTCCCGTGCATTTCAGAATAATGCTTTCATTCATATCAAAGCAAAGAGCCCCACAAAAAGACAAACAAACAAATAACAAAACAACAAAACAAAACAAAACCCAACAACAAACTTCAAAAGTTAGGTTTTCATTGGTTTCCAGATAGTTTTCCTGACAACTGAGTCAGCGTATTGAACTCCAGCATCATGATAAACCCTACCTTTGCACTGGAGTCCCTGACGAAAGAGTCCCACCAAGAGCCGTTTGCAGTACTGGCAGATTGTTGGCTTGGTGTAGTTGTGGACTACGAACGTGTGTGGCACCTTGATCCGACTGGCGACAGCACGCTCCACCCATAGAGGGCGGTTGCCCCAAGAGGGTGACCGGCGCTCTTTGTAGCTGTCACTTTTCACCAGGGGAGTCTGTTGTGTCACAAACACTGAAAGCTGCTGCTAGGGGAAAAGTAAACATAATGGGTGAAAACTCATGCTATCATTCAAGGAACAAATATCGGCTTGCAGGACACAGGAGTGTTATAAAGCATGAAGGTACTGGTATTGTTGTTTTTCATGACAAATGTAAGCTGTCAAAACATTTTACATAACATAATTACCCGTGGTAGATCAACAATCATCATCTAAAACATCTACATCATAAAACCCTTCATACATAAGGGGTTTTGACATATATCAAACACATCACAAACTGCATATCACACATATCACAAACTGCTGAGTCATAGTAACTTTATGTGACACACACTGAACATCAGCCTGCTGAATGGATTCCATGAGGATTGGTTACTTTGGGATGTAAGAATACAACACGGATCCTAATAAGGGTCACATTCTTAAACCCCCTTGCAACAACCATCTCAAGATGGCGCTGACAATACACATATACACACACACACACACATACACACACACACACACACAAACACACATGTAACACATTTTCAGTGGTAATGCCAGAGTTACATCCTCACAAGTGCAAATGCATTAATTTCATAGGTCTTTCCAGATAACATCCTCAAACTATTATATTCTAGGCTACGAAAACACTTTTCTTTCAATCACCTGAACAACTACCACTAAAAAGAGAGTACTTCCTCTTTCATTATTCCATCATATTTCAAACAATGAGGCCACTCTGTCGCTGAACATTTACAAACAGATGGTGATAATGTCTTTACAACTTTTATTATGGAATTTTCAACACATTTGTAACAGTTTAGTGATCCAGATAATTCATCCCAATTCTGGTAAGCACCGTTTTTTTTTTCTTTCAGATTTGCAGCTGAATTGCATATGATATGCAAATATACAACATCTGACATTAATTTTGACAAAATCTCTTGAAAAATACAGGGCAATGGCTGAACATTAACATAAAGAGGCTTATTAATTAAAATACATGTATATTGCATCATTCAATATTTGGAAATGCATGCGTACTACGCATTCAATGTCTTCATTGTAAGTCATAACATAGAACACTTAACTAAATATATCACAGGATAACACTCACTCAATGTTTGTATTACACCTTAGTTTTGAAAGAGAAAGTGAAAACAGTATCTTGTGTTCAGTTCAAAACAGGTCATTAAAAGCTCGTTTTATGTTTATGTATACTATAATGGTCACATCCTTGTTTTTCTTCATGTAGTATCTTCCTTCAGAGTAACTCTTACAGGGTTTTTTTTTTCACATTCTATTCAAATCCACTTTCTCTTGTGGCTACACAATATATTCCTGTAATATCTTCTATGAATGTAAGCAGTGTTGTACAAGAAATGGCCACTAAGTATTGGAAAAGCAGCAAAAGATCACTTCAAAGATAAACTACTCTAATAATTATTTTGGGTTTCAACGGTGCTTGATTTCAAATACACTGTACAAGGTTACGAGCATAAAAGATGCATGATTAAGTCCATGAGGGCAATTTATGCATTTAAGTGTGCATATAATCTTGTGTGATGCACGGCAGAGCACATGCCATTTTCTTCAGCAAATCAAGTATGGTATTGGTTATTTATGGCTTTGCTTCATTGTGTAAGAATTTATGGTTATAGTGCATGGCTATATAGTACAATGTAAGCACTAAATGTTCTGTGATGTCATTTACCAAATTACAAATCTCTTTCAAAAATTTACTTTATCACCCACACATGGGGAGGGTAGCTGTATGATTTAAATTTAAGTTTCCTGAGCCAATACCATACCTGCCAACCCTGAGACTTAATAAATCTGAACAAACACAAAGAAAAAATACATAAAAATCTGAACTTTCATATATTTCATATACTTTGCTATCAACAGATATTTCCAAAATATCAGAACACACTGAAAATAATGCGGGTTTTTTTTTCAGTGAAAAATCTGAATATTCAGATTAAAACAACAGTTGGCAGGTATGCAATACGTGGTGCAGGTGCATGGAGAACACAGATAAGAAACAGGAACACACTCCACTTTACTCCACTGGAGTTATTTTTCTTTTATTTTTAATTTGACCCCCCCCCCCCCCCAAAAAAAAAAAAAAAAAAAAAAGAAAAAAGGACAGAGAAGAAAGTACTGCTGACGTTACGCACTTTTCAACGAGGCATATTGCGTTGTGGTTCACATCCCAAAAGTACGCTGACTGAGGATATGTACACTTCCTCTACAAGATACCAACACTTCACAGTAGTTTCCATTCCCAGCTTTGCCCCCAAATGGCTATATAGCACAATGCACAATGACAGAATGAAGTCAATAATATATGCAAACCAAGCCACGGGAATGATTGAATGGTGTATTGATCAAATGCTTGTCAAGTAAAGTATTCGACCAGAAAATTGGTAGCTCTAAGAAGGTCCATGTCCATTCACATGATGGAGTTATGCACATCCCTTATAGACAATAAGGTAACTTTCTCCCACTCCTCTTTAGCAACTCTACCAAGCTATGATATGTCAAATATTCCTCCAATTCACTTTCAAGAGTCATGTTTTGTTACTACTGCAGCAAGCAGACTTCACTAAGTATAGGGTCTCTACAACCATAATGTGTATGAGGCTGAAATTCAGGATCTTGCAGCTTCCTGTACAAGCCTGCAGTGGGTTGTAAGTCTGTTGCATCAAGAGAGAAAGCTATCTTCACAGTAGTTGTTCTCTCACAAAGAACAGGAAAGAGAAGCAAGATATCATTAGATCTTTCTGAGTATCAGAGCACTGTTAATGGCCATAGAAGTATCTGCAAATCAATCTAGGTATGACATGATTTCACAGAATCTTCTGAATGGGAAATACGTGCTGGCACAGATACAAGAATACCTTATTTGGGACATTTTATCATGAGCTCGATTTTTGCTTTTCCATGCAGGAAACAAATAATACATGAAAATGAAATGTCGCAATACTATTTCTTTTTGTGTGTTTTCTAGATCTTGTAAAAATCATTTAGAGCTGAGCACAAAATCACACAAAAAAGTTTTGTGTGTGTGTGTGTGTGTGTGCAATTGAATGCCACTAAATCAAAACAAACTTTCACAAGTCTATCATATTCACACACAATCTTAAGAGTTTCTCAGGGCTGAATACTGACAAAATTCTATGCTCTCTACGGTGTATTTGTACTTTAACAAGTTTAGCAGTGCATTGAATAAGAGCCAAAAAGTATGGTGCACTGAATATGTGAAGTACAGAATTTCTTTCTCTCCCCTTCAGCACCAACTACGAATGGAAGAAATTTTGAAAAAAAAAAAAGAACTTCATATTCTCCCCTTCAGCACCCACTACGAATGGAGGAAATTTGGGGAAAAAATCACACTGGGACAATCGACAACAACAATGGCTTCAGGTTGCACCAAGGCTGTGCAGCCATTCAAATATGAAATCACAGTGGTCTAGCACCTCCTTAGAACTGTTATCATGACCTGGCTTTCATTTCTGAGGTTTGATAGCTGAGATATTTTCAGTGTGAAGAAAAATATAAAGGAAATATGCTGCTTCACATATTTCCTCTAAAACACCAAGCAAACACCCTACAAACGTACGTGTTATGGTATGTATTTCATTAGGATTATACAAAATAGCTGCAAAAACAGAGCAGAAAGTAGAAGTACATCCTCCCAACTTTCATGAGATCCTAAATGCACAGGGTGAAAAGGGAATTTGCCTCTGTAATATCCTCCTTAATTGACAGTGTTCATCATGCATGTAATTGGATGATTATGTCCCTGAAAATTACTCAAAAGGGGAAAAATTATTATCATTTGCATTTCTAAATTTCTTCGCACAGAAAGCTTTAAGGTTAAACTAAAGGATTACAATAGTTTCACAGTGTTGATGTCATTAAGGAGAGCAGACATGTCTTTGTACCCCCTCATCATCATCTTCACTCCTTGTAAGCTTACCTGTGATTCTTCACTAGACAGACTCGACTCGGATGGAGACCAGGGAATACTGGATGATGAGATCGCTAGGGAAGAGCGCCGCCGTTTGGATAACGTGCAGTCATTGGGAATCTTGAAAGCGCACCTTTTGTGGTAGTTACCCCCGCATCCTGTCAAGAGCAGCATCGATGAGAAACAGTTATTTTCCTTCAAGTTATTTCTGTGTGTAAATATTCGAAATATGTATATTTATTCTTTCTCACACACACACACACACACACAGATAGATACAAGGAAATGTAATTGTCTGAATTACAAGAATGCATAATGACTTTAGAGAATCTACACTGCTTGGCTACTTCAGTCCATTTTTTTTTTTTACAGAAATGGTTTATAAAAATTTGATCTCACCTACTGTACCACTGTAATCTGTGCTGATTGTCCTAAATTCTGAAGAATATTTGTGCCATCAAAGTTGAACATATCTATCTGCCCATCTAAAAGAAATCAATTTAGTGATGACAAGTTTAATGATTTCTTCAAAGAAAAAAAAACCACAACACACACACAAAAAAAAAAACAAAAACCCAATGATTTCTAAATCAGGTTGATTTGAAGTACTAGAGTAGCTCATGCATTTTCTGCACAAATTGTGAAAAGGGACCCAGTGACTAACAATGTGACAATGCCACTTGCACTAATCACACCCAGAGGAAATTACCAAAATAATTCACAGGGGTAAATTCTTGCAATTGAAGGAGTAATTCCGCTAATAAACTAGCTGCATGGTGGTAACAGAGCGGTGGTAACAGAGCATGACTTGTCATCCAGGTCCATCAAACACTTTTTGCTCACACACTGAGCCGTGTGATTCATCACGGTGCAGCAGCGTACATATTTCAAACCAGAACGGTGACCTTGCCTCTTTCACAGCTGCACAACGCACACACTAGCTTCCAACACACTTCTATGTGGCACTAGCCTGTTAAACATCCCAAGTCATGGCAGACGATGATCAGAAGCTCACTTGAAACATACTGATGTGGAAATAAATCAACAAAATGCATTGTCAGGACTGGGAATCGGGATCCTGATGTACGACCTAGTCACTGAAAGCTGGTAAAAAGACTCCACCACTTTATTTGAGCTGTATATCACATATGAAGATTAACCGTTGAGGACAATCCCGAGTATACTCGGGCAGGGGTCTATGGGAAATGTGTGTTGTAGCAAAATCAGTCCGTCCCCCACAGGTTAAAGCATTACGACCAAACACATTTTTAAAACTCATTTTCACAAGCCATGGGATGTGGCATTCAATGGATACCTTCAAAGAACAATCTGGGCTCATCCAACTGTGACATTGCTTGTGTAATCTTAATTTGTTTTGTGTGTGAAAAGTCACTGATTTAAGTATTCATTACTCCATGTACCAGTATATCCTTCATCCCTCCACCTGAGACAGAGCAATGCTACCCTGTTACTACGCAACACCCTTCACTATGCAAAGCGATTTCTTCGAGGGAAGTATGAATTTTTTTGTGTGTGTGTCCATTGTAGTGTGGACAAAGCATGCAAGAAATATTCTAAAGATGAAACTAAGTCATGGGAATATGATGACTCTTTCCACATCACTATAGGGCACCTTGCTGCTTGACCTGGTGGGTTTTTGTTACGGTGTTTTGTTTTGCCTTGTTTTTGTGAAAATTGTCATATTTACTTCTTGAAAAGGAGCACACTGATTTCTCATTACGTTCTTGTTCCAGATCAAACCTGACACACTCACAAAACTCATATGTCACAACTGGCCTGATATTATGCTCGCAAATTATTTTGCTTATGCCGTATTCCACAGGTCAGACCAAATACTGTTCAAATACAAGCTGCGCATAGTTAAACATCTCTCCAACCTACCATGGATATTCTGAGAATTTACTTCATATTCTAATTTTCACATTGTAAACAAAGCCAAGACGGCTTGCAGCTGGACACAACATGACGTCACCATCCAATATCAACACTTGGAATGTTGATACACTCATACACACACATACACACATACACACACACACACACACACACACACACAAAACACTCACACAAGCACACACAAAGACATATCCCTCATGACCCCACAAAAAGCAAAATGTGTTAGTGGGGCATGCCTTTCTTGTTAGCACTCACCATCACACTTCAGCCCCTGTCGGACTAGTCCAAACAACATTTGGCCGCAGAAGTCACAAAACGTGGGACTCTTGTAGGAGTGGACGTATAATGTGTGAGGGCGAATCTGACGATCTTCAACGGTTGCCGATGCTGCATTTCACACACACAAAAAAAGGGGAATGAATAGTTAGAGACGAAAGGACAGGTGAACTGGTGACAGACTATGGGGCCCTAAGTTTAATACAAAGTTTGACAGAATTTGCACAATTCTGAAGGCCTTCTAATATCTTGTTTAACTGGCACATACACATGACAACTGATGGATTCTGTCCAACTTGGATCTGCAGACAAACTCTTCTGCAAGTGAAATACGACTGGTTCATATCCCTCTCTCTGTCAAATTCATGTTAATAATTCATGATCAAAGCCACATATCATTCATTGAAGTTTGATCGAATATCTATTTCATATGAATTTCATACTTCGGATGTCATTATGATAAAATAGGCATTATATTCTATTGTATCTTCAGATTTGATGGACGTTGAGCATCACATAGTATCAATCTGCCATGAATGTACCATGATGGTCTATGAATGCTAAAATATGTAGACATCTTGAAGTGCATTTGCTCTGTATGAGATTATAATGTGATAAGAAAGAGGCAAAAGTAAACAGCCCTATGGAAATCACACTGAGGTCAAGCTTTTTGATCTACTGGAAGTTATATAATCATTTGATTTCTGATCAAAAAGTAAGAGAATATGGTCATTTAGAAAGCTGCAATGTAGCAGTAAGTAAACTCAGTTGAATTTCAATATCAACAACACATAATATGTCACCACAATAAAAAAAAAAGCATATTACCAATCTACAGACTTTACAAGACTACAAACATTAATTTACAAATTATTTGCCAAATGTCTGGCTATTCTAATCACAAATATTTACAGTTTCTTTTCTACAATTCCATTTTAATTCAAGATATCCCCCCAATACTGGATTTTTTTTCTGCAATTCATAGAGCAATACCAGAGTCTACACATGTTCTTTCCCTAATAATGCAGAGCTGCTTCCATGAGCTCAAATAATTCATGTTTCTAAAAATAATATTAGCATCTTGATAATCTTTCAAGTACATGTATGTGTATAGATATACAGGGTACTATTCTAGTTGCTCCATTTTCATTCTAAATAATCCATATAAATGACAAATACAAGCTAGTATGGTATGTTAAAAAAATGACACTAAACAAGCTTTGATCTAGTTCATTCATATAAATTGAGCACTACATGTTCCTATTTCATTTAATGTAAAAGACTAAACAAATGCTCTATTTTGCTTGAAGTGATTTGTCCTTGTGATGATTAATGGTTAGTGCTGGGAAAGAGACTATACACATTTTCACTTCACAAGGTTGATTTGATTAGCTGTATTTCATAAGAGATTCAAACAGAATACTAAACCTATAACATGTTACTGTATTGACAAGCTACAAATTGTACATGGGAGACATTATGCCCCCTTGTATTTGGCTCATTTCATTGTCTTTCATAATCTCAAATTCTAGCTAAGAAAACTTAATGGTGAGTAACCAAAATATCACATTTTAGCAGGCAAGCCTACAGTAAATAGCAAAGCAATGGAGCACTGTACTGCTTGAACTGAGATTTCACTTCTGATAAGTATAATCATTCTGACATGTACCAGATAAGCACACTTAAAACTTTCTGGAGAGATTTCTACTGAATTACAACACTAACATTTCACTATCCTGCAATTGATCTTTGAGAATTTGAGTAGTATTTGATAATCAAAGAATTTTTGGAATATGATTCTACTAATACAAACACATGACGGACTCAAAAGCTGTTTCCCAACGAGCTGACCATCTCAACTCTCTTGGCCAGCACTTCTGACCCCTACTACAGCAAGTCTAATTCCCAGAAAACCGACCACAGCTTTTCCATTTCCTGTGATTACAAAGTCAGCAGCCATCCTGGTTACACTGCAATTTTCTGGGTCTTCGCCATGACTAAGGCAACAGCATTTCAGGCAAAAATGCTATGGCCTGGGAGAAGGACAGAGTGGGGCATGCCAATGTCTGAACATGTGTGATTCACTTTTACACCAAAGCTCATGGGCCCCCTGTTTTTGTTTTTGCTTTGTTTTGTTTTTCTCGAGCGAATAGACACAACTCAATGTGCAGTAGTAAAGAGTACTTGCTATACAACAAGTTATGCAGCATATACAATGGTAAGACAAACATCTGCTTTCTACATACTTCATACATAAATGAATATGATATTTAATGTAATCCAATTAGCATGTAGTGAAGGGTGCTGAATAAGTTAAAGAGGTGATATCATATGAAGTTAAGCATGGTGTACCATGATGGATTTGGAAAATGCAATGATTATTCTAAGATATGACTGAAGCAGAATAACAAACTAAAGCTACCGCACAGCACGCCTCATACAGCAACACAAGGATAGCATATATGGTACCTGAAACAATATCACTGGTTTCAACACTGCACACATTACAATTTAATACAAACTTTACAAATTACCACACTGCGCAATTGGAACAGTCCACACTAAAACACAGAGGTGCAAATGGCAGGGCTGTGCGGAAGGAAAGTCAGGTACAGATGTAGATCACCAAATGATAACTCTTACATAAATACTTCAAGTATGATCTCAAAAGTATGATACGCAACTTATTAATGAAAATTACTATGGCACTGACACTCCAACAAACATCAAGCTCAATGCTGGATGAGAACTGGATACTGCAGGGAGAAACTGCGATACCAAGGACAAACAGCCAAATGTTAAAGGACAAGTTCACCTTCATAAACATAAGGATTGAGAGAATGCAACAATGTTAGTAGAACACATCAGTGAAACATATTTTCACTTTTTTCACATAATAAAAGAGCACTTGACTTGACTCTTTCTAAAGGCAGGGGGAATAATATTACCCATAACATTTGTCGGTAACGAGTCGGGGGAATGTGAACTTTTTTCATAAGATGAAATTTTGTGAAATTCTCTTTATATTTTCCTTATATTGTTGTACGCATGTGACATCTAAGTTATTCACACACTGCAGTAGTCTTCTCATCCAGCAGTTACTGCACAAAAACTTCAAAAATTCATAACTTTTGAACGGATTGTCCGATTTTCCTCAAACTTTCAATGATGTGTTCTACTAATATTGCTACATTCTCTCAATCCTTATGTTTATGAAGGTGAACTTGTCCTTTAAGCTTTGATACTTTTGTGTGTAAGTGTATGTTCAAGGCAAACCAAATTGTGAGTAACCACCGGTTGTTGTCTGGGAAGTGAGCTGAAACATATCAAATTTGGTGGAATATCTTTAATTTAAAGTTTACTACATTGTGGATGCTGCAAAAGGCAATACCAGTTGGGTGCAGCTGAGTGCAGTGCTTCAGATTACTTCCAAGGTTGGTGAGTGAGCATGGAGTTTCCTACATTCTGAACGGCTGTGAGATAATACTTTTAAAATAAACAAATTCTTAACTAAAAAGTTCACTCAAAGCATCTTTGCAAAAAGATGCATACAATCTGAGAAATGTTATTACTTTCAAACACTAAATATCAAGGTGATTTATTCATAAGGAACATTGTGCTATTTTTCTTAGTTTGAATCTGTCTTGTTCTGCTCATCCTCTCTTTTATTTTCTTTTGGGTCGTCACATAACTCATATATTAAATGAAGCCATTTCTGCATATCATATAACACAAAATTGAACAATAACTGTAGCCACAGCCACAATACATCTTCTGTTCTTTTAATTTCTAGCATAACTTTTGTTTGTGTACAATGTGACACTCTCTTCGGAAAGGTATTATGAATGGAATGCAGAAGAAAATAATACTAATAATAGGCCCACATTCCCTGAAGAACTAATGTGAGAAATATCAACTGGGCTCTTGTGCCATGGAAGTAAGGATTTTGAAGTGCTTAAAGCCCGCACAGTATTAGACAATGATAGAATGACCAAGCAAGTATGTTACCCCTGAAGACAATATAAATCCACTGCATATACCATAAGCCCATGCTCCTGAGATGTACCCTCTAAATGATGCTTTGATACAGTGATAGTTCACTGCACAATTTACAATGTATGATTATAACTTCAGTGTGCTATATTTCTGTTAATGAAAACTCACTTTTGTAATAATAGTGAAGCAGTTAGGATTGAGCGGTATGAATATGATGTGAAATTTGAACTTAAAAATGGAAAAAAAAAGATAATTAAATCGCTTGACATGAGAGAAGCATAGGTAATTAATGACACCAATGTTCAGGAAGTTCCGATGATCTGAAATGTTGACAGTATCGATGACTAGATTCGTCAATGGTATAGTGAATAGAAGTAAGCTTTATTTGTTCAATATACAAACTACTTGCCGGAGGAGGACATTTGGCTGTCGAGGTGTTCTGGACATGACCTGACCATGTCACAGTGATGGTCAGAACAGACATTCATTCGGCTACCTTCCCACTGATCTGCAGTCAAGACAATGAATGAAGGAAGGGGATGGACAAGAAGGAATGAGCGGTGATGGGGAGGGGTGTCAACAAAGCTTTCCATCACACTAACAAAAAAAAAACACCAAACAAACAAGGAAAAAGAGTAATAAGTGTCATAAGAAAATCAAAGGAGACATGCATGACATATCAAAAGGGAGCAAGTGCCACAATGCACATCGATATTATGGAATAATGCAGCACTGGGGTTGCTTACAGCAGCAAACAGAACATATTTATGTAACATAGAACTGGAAGGCTTACTGCAACTGCCATAAAACCAGAAATTTTCGTGTGCATGAATTTCTTGCGAGCTTTGCGAGGAGCTGTGATTCACAAAATTTAAATGCATGCCAAAGTTCTTATCTATGCTACACATTGAATGCCAGTGGCAATTTGCAAAATTTTCATGCTGCGAAAAAGTCTGTTGGCTCCAGTTCACAAAAATTCATGCCTCAAATATTTCTAATTTTACAGTAAGCTAAATTGGGAATAAATAAAGAGTCTTTTGGAGGGTAGATCATTCAGGAAAGAGATATAGAACACAAAACATTTACTGAGTGACATTAGAATGCCTTCATCACAGCTGCTAACCTCTGCATACCAAAACAAACTGATGCACATTTAAAAAAACAAAACAAAAAACAAAACTGTAGCCATAAATCATATTTTGGTTTAAAATTAAGAAAATTAACAAACTAAGCATGCTCAATTGAAATTAAAATCAAATCAAGTCAAACAGGAATATCATAGAACATTGACTTGAGGAAACAACACTGCCTTATTTGCCTTTACTACTGAGTTGTTCTCATTTACAAGCTCTGCTCTTGTCTCTTTTTTTTTCTAACATGTTGTTTTCTGTCTTAGCAGATTTAGATCTGGTGAAGTGTACTTCTAACTTGCCAACAGCCTAATAATTTTGTCAAAGTGGTTGAATATTCATAACACATCACTCTTGGGCATCGTTGTGGTCTGAGGGTTACAGAATGTAACTCAAGTCAACTCTAGTATTCATGGCAAAATAACTCATCTCGCTTAACAGAAAAAGGTTCTGCGAACTAGGGATCAAACATGCATATACAGCTGCACATACAAAAAGATGCAAACTGAAGGGTAGCAATTCAGCGAGCATCAATAAACATGAAACCATTGGATAACTACCATGCATAAAGGACTGGTCCAAAGGAAGGAAATGAATTAGAATTCAGAACGTACATCATGCACAACTTAAAATAGTCAGTCCATGCACAATCATGCCATTAAGAAGCACCTTTCAGAAACAGAAAAAAACTAGAAATGTCGCTAAGGCGACTGATGCCTCCGCCATAATGCATGATTCTCCCAATAGGTGTATAGTACGATGTCTTCACAATGTGTGATGACAGTTTCACATAACTGGCAAAATATCGAAATAACAGGTTTGTCAAAAATATCTTGAATGTTCACTTTCCACGAACTGGGTTTGCTATAATTGTCTATTAAAGAGTGCAGGTACACATATTTGGGGAATTGAAAATTTTTACTTGACTTCTGACCGACCTTATTATAAGTTTATGCATTGAGTATAATTTTCAAGGTATGAAGAAAGAGTGTAATTACAGTACAAAATATATATATTTTTTATTCAAACCTGACCTTTGACCCTTAACCTTTGACCTTTGACCTTCTGGCTGGAAATTTCCAAGAGAATCTCCATCAAGTAATACATGTACATATATTAAATTTTAAAACTAATAATGCAATCGTTGCATATACTAGTATATGAGGGAAATAGTAACATTTTGAAGAGTTGACCTTGACCTTTGAACCCCCTGACTATTGACCCATGACCCTTAAATTCCCTAGATAATCCCTGCCAGTCAGTACATGCATATGTACCAAGTTCCATGAAGATATACATTGAACCATTTGCGAGAAAAGTGATATTGCAACATTTTCACCTAACCTTTGACCTTTTGACCTTTGACCTTATGACATGAAACTCCCTCTGGAGAATCCTTATGCAGTAGTACATGTCTACACTAAGTTTCAAGAAAATAACTGCGGGCATTGCATAGATATGGGGGAAATAGCAACATTTTTAGCATTTGACCTTGACCTTTTGACCTTTGACCTCTTGTCAATGTCAATAGAATCTACTCAACTAATTGTCCCATCATACATCATCCTTGGACCAAGTTTGGTGAAAGCTGCTTCATCCAGTTTTGAGTTATCACATAAACAGATAAATTTTAGGATTTGACCTTGATCTTTGACCTTTGACCTCTGTCCGATTTCACTGAAAAACTAATCAAGTAATTGTCCCATCAAATATCATCCTCCAACAAAGTTTGGTGAAATTTGCTCTATACAGTCTTGAGTTATCGCGTAAACGGATACAATTTCATGATTTGACCTTGACCTTTGACCTTTGACCTTTAGCCGATTTCACCCAAAATCTTATCAAATCGTTGCCCCATCATACTTCATACTTGGACCAAGTTTGGTAAAATTCCAGTAAATATTACTCAAGTTATCGCGTAAACGAAAGCGGACGGACGTACGGACGTACGGACATACGGACGTACGTACGGACGTACGTACGGACGTACGTACGGACGGACGGACAACCCGAAAACATAATGCCTCCGGCACCACTTCGTGGCGGAGGCATAAAAAAACTGTCGGAAGAGAATGCTAAAGTTTGTAAGAGCTTTCTAAAAATGACAAACCCTCTGTGACATCACACACCATTACAAACACCATCAAGTGTGAGACTTTGTTCAAAATAGGAATGAATCTATATCTCTTCCATCCCATTAAAAAAAAGGAAAACCTCATGCATAACTTACAAGCAGTTACATATAGTCACAATCAAATCTTTGAACATGGTATCTAAGTCACATAAATGTTAAGTACTCTATATTTCATATTTAAAAATTCAGATATATCTACATGAACAAACGATAAGGTGCACTTTTGTTCTAAAAGATTTCTCCCTTGCAGTTACACGTACCCACACATGCATCAGTGTGGCATTTTATACTAAGGTATAAATGTACCATTCATTGAATTCATGCCAGATACGATAATTTACCTTAAAAAAACCTTTAGAGGATGGTAGAGAGAGTAACATTACAAATTCACTGCAAACGATCATGGGAACAGCATGAATAGCATAAACTTATGCAGAATCAGTATATTCAAATTAAGCATGCTATCCTGTAAGTATGCTACAACTAAGTTCATGATAAAGTCCCAACAATTCTTGGTAAGATTTCCCCTCCCCCACACACATGCATTTATCCGGAGTAATAGGCATATGTTACATGGGACATTCAGGAGACTTTCTTTATCAAAACAATAAAAATAAAACACAATAATGACATAGGATATTAAAGATAATCCCTCTCATTCTTTAGAAGAAGAATAAAGTTGCAGATGATGGTTGACATTTGACCTTGATATGAAATAAAGAAAAAGTGTGACCCATTACACATGGGACCACGAAAAAAATGTTTCACTGAACAGCTTGCAATTCAGTATTATGTCTGCATATTTCTGAATGAAAAGGAATACTTAATGGTTTTTTATCAATTTGCAAGTTCTCATTAAACAGTTTGTAAACATATAAATCCAATTATAGTTATCCAGGTACAAATGCATGTGATATTAAGAAAAGAAATTGCTTTAAATGAATAACATTTGCCAACATCCCATTATTTTTGTATTTCATATAATGTACATGGGTCATTCCAAGACTATGTGGATAAAAACTGATTTGCTTGGTTTCTTTCAATTTCATTTCTTTTTTAATATATTCAATGTACAAACTGTTGATTAGCATTCCGATGCTTTCATTCTATGGTCATTTTTCATTTATGTCTCTTGTCTTGATAATCAAAACCATTCAAGAAATGGTAAATATTGGACTTTGCATATGATAAAATTTGCAATTTTTGTGAATCACAAACTTGGTATATGCCATAATTTGAAATGAGAATGTAGCTTATGGATTGATTAGAATACAATTTGCTTCTTTTCAGATGGTAATTTCCATACAAGTAAGTGCTTATTTGTAAATATGTTTTAAAACTAGAAATGTCGCTATGGCGACAGGTATGCCTCCGCCATAATGCATGATTCTCCTAATAGGTCTAGATAGTACATGTGGACAATGTGTGATTACATTTTCACAAAATTGGCAAAATATTAAAATGACAAGTTTGTCACAAATGTGTTGAATGTTCACCTTGACCTAGGTTTAATTGGATGAATAGAAGAGCATGTATTCGGGGATTTCAGGACTTTAACTTGACTCTGACCCATTCATACATTTATGCATTGAGCAATTTTCAAGGTTGGAGAAAAAGTGCAATTTCTGTATTGAATAGTAAATTGTTATCATTTTCATCTGAGCTTTGACCCTAACATTCATAAGATAATCACTGTCAGGCAGAACATGTATAAATATGTAGTAAGTTTCAAGATAACTTGAGCCACTTCCGAGATATGGAGGAAAAAGTTAGTTCAGCACTTTCACTTAATCTTTGACCTTTTGACCTTTGAGGCAAAAAAAAAAGGAAAACAAAACTTTCCAGAGAATCTCTATTAGGTTATACATGCATACACCAAGTGTAAAAAAAAAATAATCCTGCTGGCATTGCATAAACATGAGGGAAATAGTAAAATTTTGAAGTGTTGCCCTTGACCTTTGACCCTGACCTTTGACCCCATGAACCCTAACTTCTCTAGATAATCACTGCCAGTCAGTACATGTATGTTCCATGGAGATAACTTGAACAATTTCCAAGTTACGGAGAAAAAAGTGAAGTTTTAATATTTTACTTGACCTTTTGACCTTTGACCTCATGACCCCAAACTTTCACCAGAGAAACTTAATTGGGTAATACATATATAAACTAAGTTTAAAGAAAATATCTTTAGGCATTGCATAGATATAGTGGAAATAGTGAAATTTTATGTATTTGACCTTGACCTTTGACCTTGAGCATGTGCACCCAAAAGTTGATAGGCACAACTTCACCCCCTCACATACATGCCAAGTTTCATTAGGATACCTCAAAAGGTTTTTTAGTTATGCTGTCCACAAAATTCATTACGGACGGACGGACGGACGGACGGACGGACGGACGGAAGGACGTGCTAACGAGAGTATGCTTGTGTGGCTAGGAGAACAATAGTGCACAATAGATGGCCTTTATTCCGTCAGGCTTGTGTGGCTAAAATTTTTGCTTGTGTGTCTATTTTAACAAAAGGGAGAACAAAGGGGTAGACACACAAGTATATCACCGTGAGGACGTCCGTATCCGGACGGACAACCCGAAAACATAATGCCTCCGGCACCACTTCGTGGCGGAGGCATAAAAAGGCAAATGCAAAGTGATATCTAGCCCGCATATCATCATAATTTGTGATAAGCGTTTTCCAATGCAATACTGTGAGTACAGTGCTTATCAGGTTAAATTTATTGACCTTTGACCTTGTTGGAGTGCTCCTACTGTATATTCAAACATGACTTGCAATTTTAGGTTATATATCTGTGGTGTGAGTTTGGTGGTCACAGCTCAAAGCCGTGGAAAGTTAGAGAGAGTACACAGAATTGTTGATGATAATGATAGAAAAGTGATGTCACGTTCGTATCTAATATTAGGTGATATACATCCTCTGATCTTATGATTCCTATAAAATGTCCCATATGTATAATACAATCTTGCATTTTGTAAATTAAGGCCTGAAAATATGCATAAATTTACCAAGCATTGCAGTTTCATTAATGGAATTCAAAACCTTAATTCACTGATATTCATATGATACTAATTGTGTCACCATTGAATGAAAACTAAATGTTGACATCAGAGAGGACCATAATGTGGGCTTGCCATTTTACAGTCATTCTTCAAGAGAAGCTCAGGTAGCCTTTTGTATCAAAATGAAACAGAGACATAATGCTTCACATTTGTTCATTTGGCTACAGAGGACTAGACAAATCATTAACCAAGTCAATATTGCTTAAACAAACAATTTGCGATACTTAAGCTCATGCACAAAAACACACAAAGTTAAAATCAAGTGATATGTGATAACTTAGTAGCTGATGTTGAAATTGATCCCTGAAGCTGTTAATCTTTAATAAAATTAATTATACTACTACTAGCATACTAAAATCAATGCTGCTTGAACACTTTCTACTAAAATAATAAAGTAGATATAAAGAAAGCATGCAATCATGCTTGTGTCAACTCCATCACAATATCATAACATACAATAGAGAAAAGGACCAGAACATTTCACATTTAGAGCTCTTTCCAAAACACAGAAACATTTATTCCGCATACAGACAGGCACTACAGCCAAGTTCCCAGTTTTAGATGTTACAGTAATGAACTGCTGGCTGCTGGTGTTTTAGACATGTGAAAGGGAGATGTGTCTGGCAAATTCTTTGTAAAATATGAACTGCTTCCTACCAGGATATGGGATCAGGGAGAGACAACATGATTATGTGTTGTGAAAATATGCAACAAAGTGTTAACGGGGGTGTGTGTTTTCATGGGCATGTTTTCTTTGGAAAGGACAATTTAGTTGGGGGGGGGGGGGGTGGACTGAGAGGAATTGCCCCCTGCAGGAAATAACTGCAATGTGCCATATGCATGCATGCCAATGCACTGCAACGATTGTTTCTAAACTGACCCTCGTCCCCTTTCATAGTCAATTGATGGCAGTGTGTAGGTGACATGGGTATCAAGTGAGGCTTTTGTTTTTAAAAGTGATATCTGAAGCTTTCAATGTTGGAACATAACACCCACTACATGACCATGTTGATAAACGGTCCCAAGTTCAGAGGGCAGAGGGACTGTATATAGGGAACTCCCCAACAGTTGACAAACATCTGTCAATATGAAAGACCATGAGGTTATGGTTGTAATTTCCTTGTTTGTCTGTTTGTTTGTTTGTCTTTGGGGATGTGAGGGGAACAAAGTAATTGCTATCACCCACAAGACCATATGTACTCTTCTAAAGTGAAACATTAATCCAAGTCATTTTCACAGACATTCTTATTTTGATGATTAGATAACAAAAAGGCTGTGAAAGTTTTGGTCTCTTGTACATGACTTTAAAAACAGCAAGAAAACTCATTTCCTTGCTGTGTGAATGGTCACTGATACAGAGGGTAGGCTGCTTGCAGTAAAGTGTTTCTTTCATGTGACAATGGCTAGAAATATTTAACACAACAACTGGCATCAGCAAGTTCCCTGCCAAATTAAACCCTTGTAATTCACAGTGAATTGTAAATCTCACTCTGCCTGATTAACTGAGATAAAAAAATCAAGGATAGGTGATTCTCCCAAATCCTTTCCTGAGATTCTACTCAAGGTCAACTATCTACATTTATGAAAAATTCACCCCAAAATAAAGGTTGTTTTGAATGACAGTTGTTAAAATGAAGCAGCAGAGACATTTAAACATTTTAACAAACTAAAGAATAACAATTTATGTTCAAAATGCACGTAGTTTGTGTCATTTAGACTCCCAGAGGCTGCTAAGCAAAGAATGTCACTTGGACATTATGCCTCTTGTTGTTGTTGTTTTTTTTCTTCATACAAGCATGAAGCTTGCAACTTCCTCTGTACTGCAAGACGTATAACATACATTGTACGGAGTACATGTCACAGATGTATAAAACACACTGAGCAGAGTCATGGACAAAGTGCTTTATCTGATAAAGTATGAAATTAGTGATATTTCAAGCAGAAAACATGTAAGGCCTAATACACATATGGCATCAATGAAGTTTCTGCAGTAGCTACATCATTGCGACACATGCAGGACACACTGCATTAGTGTTTGCAAGCACTGTCATTCATTGGCTGTAGTTTTCTGTTTGTTTGATTGTTCAGGTTTAGACAAGGCTGCTGCTTCAGTTTCACCCCTTTTGTGCAAGATACAATGTAATGTGTTCCACAAGACAATTCCTCCTTTGAAAGAAAATTTAAATTGCTGAGGCCTTCACAAAGTATGTCAGCTGTAAGTTATTAATTTCATCTTTCATCTTAGAGGCTAGTTTCAGTGGACCCCAACTGTGGCATAAAGGAATACTGACCGAAATGACAGTCTATTTTGTCAAGGACATAAAAATGGAAGTGGTGTTACCATCCACATGCTTTACAATCGAACACTTTGCTTCTTGGATCAGTACAGACAAGGAATTTAAATTGCCAGAATATTGGACTGATCAGTCATCTATAGATGTACCTTTAAAGGACAAGTTCACCTTCATAAACATAAGGATTGAGAGAATGCAGCAATATTAGTAGAACACATCAGTGAAAGTTTGAGGAAAATTGGACAATCGATGCAAAAGTTATGAATTTTTCAAATTTTTGTGTTGGAACCACTGTATGAGGAGACTACTAAAGCTTATGAGTCATATGCGTACAACAGTATAAAGAAAATGTAAAGAAAATTTAACATATTTTTACTTTTTTTTGCATAACAAAAGAACACTTGACTTGCCTCTTTCTAAGGGCAGGGGGAATAATATTACCCATAACATATGTCGGTAACGAGACAAGGGAATGTGTACTTTTTTCAAAAGATGAAATTTTGTGAAAATCTCTTTATATTTTCCTTATATTGTTGTACGCATGTGACATCTAAGTTATTCATACACTGCAGTAGTCTTCTCATCCAGCGGTTACTGCACAAAAACTTCAAAAATTCATAACTTTTGAACGGATTGTCCGATTTTCCTCAAACTTTCAATTATGTGTTCTACTAATATTGCTACATTCTCTCAATCCTTATGTTTATGAAGGTGGACTTGTCCTTTAATCTTGGTGAAAGTTCAGCCCCTAGTCAATGATATTAATATTTCAAGTTGTGACAGGATTTGGGGGTTCTTTCAAGACTGCTGCATGACTTACAAGTAAGTAAAACAACATGAAGAAGGTTTTCACAACAGCAAAATAAATGTGTGGGAAGAATTATGGGCAAATATGAAACAGACTAATTCATTAACACAGTCTTCACCAAAATGCTCACTTGAAAAGACCAAAACGTGAACTGGATGGTAGTAACAGCCAAGTGGTATAAATGTCTACGGCAGCACATTGCTTGCAAAGCGGGCACAGACAGCCATTCACACTATTCTCACCCGACAACACAGCCTCAATGAGGGCTCCCTCCGTGACATCACTGACGGACGTGACAGGTGTGAGTGAATAACTAGTGCCAGGGTTGTGTTTGAAGAGCAAGAGCTTGTCGTAGACACCGTAGAAATCATGTTCTGGAAACTGGAGGGGGATAAAAAAAGAAGAAGAAAGAAAACATGACACATGTGAAATATACTGTAGAATTGGTGAGATATCGTGGAATATTGAATGGAGTTAACAATGACGCAACTATATATGGTCTGTATGTAAAGTAGACTTTACAGATGAATTGACTGCCTGCTTTTGAAAATAAACACATGACAGGTTTTGTTTATCACAATTTATAAGTAACACTTGTACTTATGGCTTTTATACTTGATAATATGGACTTTGATAGTATATCAGAAATACATAAACGTAATTGACTGATATTATCACCATTGTAAATACAAAATTTTCTCATAAAGATATTTCATTTTATAGTCAGTCAAATAAAAGTCAAGATTCTGTATTGACTCAGTGTAAGATAACAACATGACGCTCACACTTGCAGAGACATCACTGTAAATTAAGGACGTTATGTTCATCTACAGTGTGCATGTATATGTGATGTCAAAGTTGTATCAATACTTCACACTCGCAGGTGCTTGTTCTGACCTATCTCATATTTCTCACGGCATATATAGTATAAGAATATAAATTTAACCTTCCTTTACGAGCAAGTAGTAGAATTTCTATTCCTCTTTGATAGAGCACAAAACATGGCAACAAATGAAATCAACCCCATCACTTTTTCCATGTGAAGTCACCTGTGACTTGTAACACTGGAACAGCTCTCAAAAAATGCCCAACAGACAAGAGAGGGGAAGGCATTTTTCCTGTCATACAGCCAACCTTACGTAATCATTGTCTTTCCTGCACAAAACCCTGTCTGACTGGCATAGCTTGTGTGTGAGAGTCTGTAACCATCAGCCATGCTGATGAAAAGTCATACCAATTACCATAAGCGAGCATAGTAACATGTAATGTCTTAACCAACAATCACTGAGGCTCTAAAACAAACATACATTTGTATTCCTGATGCTGGGGGGGGGGGGGGGGGGGGGGCAAATAGATATCTTACCTGGGCAAGCAATAAAAAATGGGGGGGGGGGAGAAGGAAACTACTGGCTTGAAATGGGCCATTGAATCCATTTTAAGACAGAGATTGTCATGTTTAACCCCTTGAGGACTGGCTGATTTTACTACAGCACGCACTTCCATAGACACCCGCCCGAATATACTCGGGACTCGTCTTCAAAGGGTTAATTGCAAAGTAAATATGTACAAAAATCAACTTGTTTATCTCCCATTCAGACATCTCTGGGTCATCATTACAAGCCATATATGTGCACAGTCATAGTGCATTTCCTTAATGAATGTGTATTTCTAAATAATGCTGATAAACCAAGGAGGTACTAGGCGAGCCTGGTACCTCCTTGGCTAAACCAGCATATGTTCAAATATACATGTATGCATGTTTCTTGAATTTATGAATAGAGAGATGAGCTTAAAATGTACATTTTCCCCCATCAATTGCAAAGGGAACAATTCACTATGCTTTTGTGATTTGTTGCTACGAAAGGCAAGTCTTATCAGTATGCATACCTCTTCTAAACATGTTACTACGTCAGACAATTTCTGTAAAAGTAGAATGACTTCAGTTTCTTACGCATAAGACCTGATTTATTGCGTAAACCTGCTCCCTCTCTCTCTACCCCTCTGTCAAACAGTCCTAATTCTATTACTGCTTTCCTAAACACACGTTAAGAAACATTTCTCATAATTCATACAGCTTGGTTTCCTATGCAGACTTAAATAAAACAAAAGTATTCAATCCTTCCTTTTAATTCCAATGCATGTTGCAGACGAAGTAATCATCAATCAAAGTAAACAGAGCAGTTGAAAGGCTAATATAATAGTGAATCATTAATCAAGGTCATGAGCACATAAGTTTACTTACATCAAATAACAAACCTCAGAGCTCAGTGGGTCGAAACACATTTTGTGCTTACTAGAAATCTGAAAACAAAACTACAGCCATCTTTTATTGTGTTGTGTTGAGCTGTGTTGTACTGTTTTGTCTTGTTTCCTCTATCACTCCGAGTCAATTCTGATCAAGGACACTGATACCAATCCCTCCCGCACTGATTATGCCAATATTCTAGCATCTACGCATCAGGAAGTGAAGAATATGAGAGTAGCATTCTACGCAACTCAACTTTTGCCTCTGATGCTGAAACCCTATGTTATTTTTAACAGGTTGGCATAGTTCTTCGCATCCACATTGAAGAAGAGAACCGCCACAACAGCCCCAACAACAACAACAAAAAAGATAACACATAAAAAATACAAACCTGAAGTACCAAAAATACACCCAGGGCACCAGAATAGATTTTACAGGTTGGAATGATGAGGGTGTTTGCGCTAAAAATACACCACATGACTAATGTGTCTCTGCCACACTCCAAATGAGTTTAATTTAGTGGAGTTTATTTTTGTCAGTGTGTCATGAACAAGCCTTCTGGGTTGTGACATGCATAATTCCAGAACATAAACCTTGTCCCATAACATCCACAGCATGCGCTGAAGCTCAGCATTGTCTCCGCTGTGGATGACAACTATATATAACTTCTCCTTCCATAAAAAGAGCATTCCAAACACAACAGCATGACCTCAGGGTGAAACAAGTTTGAAAAGTGATGAATATTCCATGTCAGCTCTAGTCCCTCTCTCTCTCTCTCTTTTGTTGTTGTCTTTTTTTTTCCATATCACTGAAGAAAAAAATAATAAAAACATCTGGTAAATTCTCTCATGATCATATGAAAAAAAGAGAGATACTACCATGTATGATACATGTGCACACTCAACTTTGAGCATTGCACTTAACCATAGCCACATCAATAGCATTTTTGAAGAAGTGTTGTTAACAAATATGAAATGGCAATTCAGCATAAAACATAAAATTTGCTTGCTTTGGAGTCTTAACACAAGTATACCTTCTGCAAATTTTATAATGTACATGGGCATTATGCATGCTTTTTGCAACTTGAAAAATCAGCCAACTGGAAAAAATAAACATACAGCCAGGTCACTCCAACTAAATGGGTTATTACTCCATGAAGAGTACGGACAGGTGTTAAGAATTACCAACGAAAGATATGGAATTCAAATTCATGAAATTCTTCCGTCGAGATGTTACTTACGTCGATGTAGGGTAATTTGTCAATCAATTGCAAAGATCTGGAATTGTTATCATTAATGCTGTCATATTACCATTAATCAAATTGTTCTTTATTTTTAAGAAATTTATCTGATGCAAAGAAGCATCGCAACATATTACAGCATGTCAAACTACTTAAATACCCTTATAAATTACAGCATGCGTATTCTATTTGACTGGTATGCACAAACACAAGTCATTACATAACATGTACTGTAACTATACACAGCCCAGTCGCTATAAAAATGCTACAGGGCTGTACCAGGATGGTGCACAACAACAATGTGAACACATCGATCGCGTTGAGTTTTAATACTTGACATAATTTTTGTCACCTCAAACTCTTGAGAGACAATCTTCATTAATTAGACTCCATGTCTATGTTATCGATATTGGCATGATACACAATTCACAACTTAGCGAAAACGAAGATTATATGCAGTGTGTGCGAACGGTACATTGTCTTTCCACTGATGACCATTTTGAATAATCGGGAGTTCACGCGATCGGAGCTGCACTTTTGACCTTTAAACGTGCAGCTCCGATCGCGTGGACTCCCGATAAATCAATAAATCGATCAATCAATCAATCAATCAATCAATCAATCAATCAATCAATCAACCAACCAATCAATCAATCAATCAATCAATCAATAGCACCCTATACGCACAATGAAGCTGTGAAAATTCAGGCAAAATTACCTTGGTGTATTACTGTAAATGTGGAAATGTTCATAGTGTTAAAATTTTCACGCATTTCGTGCAACCAAAAATGTTTTTGCTTGCCATATGTTTCAGTAGTTGATGTCTTGATTCTGCAGAATTAAGAACATGCGCAACTTATCTTAACTAGCCAAGCGCAAAAAAAACAAGGAAAAGTAGAAATTACGCGGTGCGTAATATATGTCCCCGCCGGAAGTAGCATTTTGTAGCAAAATGTGCAATATAGGTAAAAAATCAAGGTCAAAGGTCAAAGAAGTCAAAGGTCAAAATTCTGTGTAAAAGTTTTGAAGCCCTCACCTAGTGCCATCACATAAAGCAAACGGAATCGAAATCGGGTTAGAAATGGCGAAGGAGTAGCATTTTATAGCCAATGCACAATGCAGGTCAAAAATCAAGGTCAAAGGTCAAAGAAGGCAAAGGTCAAAATTCTGTGTAAAGTTTTGAAGCCCTCACCTAGTGCCATCACATAAAGCAAACGGAATCGAAATCGGGTTAGAAATGGCGAAGGAGTAGCATTTTGTAGCCAATGTACAATACAGGTCAAAAATCAAGGTCAAAGGTCAAAGAAGGCAAAGGTCAAAATTCTGTGTAGAAGTTTTGAAGCCCTCACCTAGTACCATCATATAAAGCAAACGGAATCGAAATCGGGTTAGAAATGGCGAAGGAGTAGCATTTTGTAGCAAAATGTACAATATAGGTCAAAAATCAAGGTCAAAGGTCAAGGAAGGCAAAGGTCAAAATTCTGTGTAGAAGTTTTGAAGCCCTCACCTAGTGCCATCACATAAAGCAAACGGAATCGAAATTGGGTTAGAAATGGCGAAGGAGTAGCATTTTGTAGCAAAATGTACAATATAGGTCAAAAATCAAGGTCAAAGGTCAAAGAAGGCAAAGGTCAAAATTCTGTGTAGAAGTTTTGAAGCCCTCACCTAGTGCCATCACATAAAGCAAACGGAATCGAAATCGGGTTAGAAATGGCGAAGGAGTAGCATTTTGTAGCAAAATGTACAATATAGGTCAAAAATCAAGGTCAAAGGTCAAAGAAGTCAAAGGTCAAAATTCTGTGTAGAAGTTTTGAAGCCCTCACCTAGTGCCATCATATAAAGCAAACGGAATCGAAATCGGGTTAGAAATGGCGAAGGAGTAGCATTTTGTAGCAAAATGTACAATATAGGTCAAAGGTCAAGGTCAAAGGTCACGACTGAAATTCTGTGTAGAAATTTAAAGCTCCCATGTAGTGCTATCATATAAAGCAAACAGAATCAAAATTGGCTCACAAATGACAGAGAAGTAGCAAATTGAAGATTTTGATCACACACGGACGCACACACGGACACACGGACGGACGGACACACGGACGGACGGACGGACGGACGGACGGACACACAGACACACACACGTACGGAGCCCGTTTCATAGTCCCCTGCTCGAACTCGTTCGGCGGGGACAAAAATTACTCATAAGAAAATATCAACTGATCTGATTACCACTGGGAGCAGTGATTTAAAAAATGTTCGAGATATCAAATTTGATACATATGTATAGGTCAGTTGTATCACAAAACATCCTACAATGTAAAAATTTTGCAATAAAGCCTAGAACATAAGGAGATATCATTACTTTTCTCAATACACCATAACTGTTGACGGTTTAGTCTAGGACTGTTTTATTATAACTATTGTTCACAGTTTGTATATGTAACAAAACTTTAAAACATTAATTATACTGATTCAAATTTCTACATTGGTTGTTTCTATCCCTAACTCACATTTTAGAACTACTTTGAAGCATTAAAGGGACTGTACAGTACTGGTTTAGGTAGGGATTCATGTTTTGAACATTCCTAAGTGAGATAATGAAAAGCCTCTTATAAAATATGAAAGAGCATGTAGTTTTAAGAAGGATTCAACGTTTATTTGATGAAAATTGGTTTTCAAATGGCTGAGATATCCAAAAAAGTGCTAATGATAAAAGGCGACATGCCCCAACTTTATTAGTATCTCTTTGTTTCACCTTGTTTTTGGATATCTCAGCCATTTCAAAACCGATTTTCATCGAATAAACTTTTGATACCCCTTAGAATTGCATGCTCTTTGACATCTTATAGAGTGGTTTCTGAATATCTCACAAAACGTTAAAAGCTAAATCTTCACCTCGACCAGAACTGTACACACCCTTTAAAGCTGGGTTTTTTTGTTTCATCTGCAAATGGTAAATTATGCCTTTAAAGCACCACAGGATACGATAATTTGAATGCTTGAAGATTGACAAAAATGGTGTCCTATGTGGGTAATTCCATGAAGTTGGGGCAGTGTCCATGTAGCATTGTGATATTCAAAAAATACATTTCAGCATAACTCAATATCAATTATGCTATACATTTATTGTTTGTAGGCTTTACATTTGCATTGAGGCCACACATTTTCCTGGAAATTTTGTGCCATTCAGACTCAATTTTGATGAAGTTATTAAACAATATGTAACAGTGTCCTGTAGCATCGTGACGTGTCCATGTAGCATCGCGATATTTCAAAATTTGGTCCTAAGAGACAAATTATGGCAATTAGCTTGACCAAAATTCGATGC
Source organism: Diadema antillarum (assembly GCF_040938485.1). Lineage (NCBI taxonomy): Eukaryota > Metazoa > Echinodermata > Echinoidea > Diadematoida > Diadematidae > Diadema > Diadema antillarum. Next base: position 101,894 of record NW_027272317.1, on the reverse strand, counting down.
AATAATATGCATATTTACAAGATATGAATGAGATAGCTAAATATCTCAAATTCCTGTGCACAGTTTTAATTTTAAAAGAAAATTACAAAATGAATCACGATGCTATGCGATGTCCTTTTTTGTGACATTTGGTGGACACCGCGTAGCATAGTGACACATTGTGTAATTTTCTTGTAAAAGTAAAACTGTGGAAAGGAGAGTTAAGATATTTAGCTATCAGACTAATCTAGTAATTATGCATATTATATCAAATTTTGGTCAAGCTAATTGCATTAATTTGTCTTTTAGGACCAGATTTTAACTATCACGATGCTACAGGACACCGTCACATATCGTTTTAATAACTTCATCAAAATTGAGTCTGAATGGCACAAAATTTCCAGGAAAATGTATGGTCTCAATACAAATGTAAAGCCTATAAACAATATATGCATAGCATAATTAGTATTGAGTTATGCTAAAATGTCACACTTTGTGCCCCAACTTAACGGAATTACCCATGTGCAAGTCAGCTCACATCTGTGAGTCTGCTTAAGAAATATCCAGGATGCCATCTTCTTACACATTGTCAACGGAAAGGCAAGTTAAAGGGGGAAAAAAAAATCATATTTTGTGTGTGTGTGCAAATATATCATTTGAATACTGTATATGCTGTTATTTTCGCGTACAGATATTTTCGCAAATGACGAGGCCATAGACATTTTCACGAGATGTAGTTTTCACGAATCGACGCTGATGCTTACGTTAATGCACTAAATTAACAGGGCGCATGGAGACATTTTTGCGTGTTGTTAAATTCGCAATCCAACTGTGATTCGCGAAATTCGCGAAAATTAAACCCTCGCAAAAATAACAGCTTATACAGTATTATACACACCAGAGATATCAGGCACACATTATTAGATTTTGTGTTGAATATCAAATATGCTCCTGATGTAGATAATATGTACCATTTTGTTATTCATTTTCTTATCATCAAATTTCATCCTGGTAGTCATGTCAAATTTCAACCCTGTAGTCACTTCAGTGCTCCTGCTATTACTCAAAGCAATCTAATTACTGAAGTTAATTCCTCTTTATGGAGTATTCTGTCGCGTTCATGAATACAAAGTGTGCAAGTGAAAGAATTTGTCCATGAATGACTGGAAACATCTAATGAATACTTAAAACTAGAAATATCGCTATGGCGACTGGTATGCCTCCGCCATAATGCATGATTCTCCCAATAGGTGTATAGTACAATGTCTTCACAATGTGTAATGACAGTTCCACATAACTGGCAAAATATTGAAATGACAGGTTTGTCAGAAATGTCTTGAATGTTCACTTTCCTTGAAATAGGTTTGCTATAATTGTCTAAGAGTGCAGACTGTTATACACATTTTGGGGAATTGAGGACTATTACTTGACTTTTGACCAACCCTTTTATAACTTTATGCAATGAGTAATTTTCAAGGTATGTAGAAAAAGTGTAATTACTGTACAAAATAGATTTTTTTTTGGCATTTTAACCTGGCTTTTGACCCTCAACCTTTGACCTTCTGGCAGGAGTTTTTCCAGAGAATCTCCATTAGGTAATACATTTACAGTATATATTAAGTTTTTAAAATAATCCTGTAAACATTGCATATACATGGTTGTATACTAGTATATGAGGAAAATAGTGAAATTTTGAGGAGTTGACCTTGACCTCTGACCCGACTATTGACACATGATTCCTAAATTCCCTAGATAATCCCTGCCAGTCAGTACATGCGTATGTACCAAGTTTCATGAAGATACATTGAACCATTTGTGAGAAAAGTGAAATTGTAAAATTTTCACCTGACCTTTGATCTTATGACATGAATTTCTCTGGAGAATCTTTACGCAGTAGTACATGTCTACACTAAGTTTCAAGAAAATACCTTCGGGCATTGCATAGATATGGGGGAAAATGTGCTCAACATTTGTAGCATTTGACCTTGACCTTTTGACCTTTGACCTCTTGCCAATTTCACTATAAAACTACTCGACTAATTGCCCCATGCAATCATATGTCATCCTTGGACCAAATTTGGTGAAAGTTGCTTCATCCAGTTTTGAGTTACCATGTAAACAGATAAATTTTAGGATTTGACCTTGATCTTTGACCTTTGAACTCTGTCTGATTTCACTCAAAAACTAATCAAGTACCGTTGTCCCATCATATATCATCCTAGGACAAAACTTGGTGAAATTTGCTTAATCCAGTCTTGAGTTATCGCGTAATTGGATACAATTTCATGATTTGACCTTGACCTTTGGCCCTTAGCCGATTTCACCCAAAATCTAATCAAAGAATTGCCCCATCATACTTTATACTTGGACCAAGTTTGGTAAAATTCCACTCAATATTACTCAAGTTATTGCGTAAACGAATGCTGACGGACGTACGGACGGATGGACAACCCGAAAACATAATGCCTCCGGCACCACTTCGTGGCGGAGGCATAAAAATGATTAATAGCGATAGGCTCAAAATCCGTACCTAACTAATTGCAACCAATGCCCCAATAATAAACTGCATATTAAGCATTTCTCAGCAGGCAAACTGATTAACACTGAGTTCATAACATGATGAAGATAATTACATTCATGGGAAGGACAGAACATATTCAATCAATCTGGTAGATGGCGAACAAAGTGCTTCTCCCTGCATTCATTCCTAACATCACTTAGCTTTATGATGGAAATAAGTTTCAATCCAGACATGTGTGTTCCATCAATGTCCAATCAATTCATATTGCACAGATTATACTCAACACGTTACACCCAATGATATCATTCTTTGTGGAAAAGATCAAAGAGATGAACTCTAGGATTGAGGTCTTATCAACATTCAGTCGTCACGGCGTGCGAATCTCGCACAGAGCGCGGAGGACGTATGCATGCTCGGAGCGGTAATGAATACATAATTAGCTGTGCAGTGTTCTTTTTAAACTATCGTTGCGCAGCCCCAGCATAACATTTACAGCTCATTTTTACATTAAATGAAAGAAAAAAGCTCAAGGTCTAATTTAATGACAATGATTTGATAATACTGGAAAGGGAATTAGGATAAAAATACGAGTAATTTCACACATTGAAAATATAAAATTTACACCCGAAAGAAGTGGGTCAAATACGTTCTTAACCACCTTGCATCTCTTTCAAACTAAATAAAGAGGATACTTGATTATCTTATTTTCAAAATATGGAAAAATCAAGTCACTCTATCTTTTATACCTCATGGGATCCAGCAAATTACAGCAGTATGTCACACCTTCGTACAATGCTGGATCGTGATTGGTCAAAAACGACAGTCGCATGACGTCATCACATCGTCTGCTACTGTAGTTTTTTTACTTCCTGTGTGGGTCTCGAAGACTGAAACTCGGCTTAAACGTGTATAAAATAGGTTTATTCTGTCATATTCTGTCAAAATTTTGTAGATAATTATTTAAGGATTCGTTATCGCCACTTTGTGTTCGTATGGATTTGTCATTTGTTTGACTACTTGCAGATACGAGCACGTAAGCAATTTCACACATTGTAAAAAAAAAAAAACACTTGGGTTTAGTCCCGCATACTTATATTTGTGTTACGATGTTTCTCATGCCTTTTCTTTTCTGAAATGTTTTATTGTGATTTTCTTTTCATGTTTAGTTTTACATCAAGTTGTCTTGCAAGTTACGGTTTAATAAATAAAATAACCTTGTGTCTGTTTTTTTCCTTGGACATTCTCACTCCTTCAAATTATATTTCTGGTTTTGATGATATCTCCGCTAGATTATGATTTATCCATTTATTCTTTTATTTTAATTGTTTTTTCTTTTTACTGGAACTTGGAAGCTGCAGCTGGGGACTACTGGTGATTTGCATGAATGTTAATCTTAAATAATCTGACGAACTATTAATCATGCCACATGTTTTTATTATCATTATTATTATTATTATTATTATTATTATTATCATTCTAGAGCCCGAAGGCCTGGATTCATGAAGCAAGCAATTTCGTTTTCTTTACAGGGTGATTATTTAAAATGTTAATCTCCCCTTCTTTCTTTTTTCTTTTCTTTTTTTTTTTTTTGGGGGGGGGGGGGGGGACTCCTGATTCCACAGAAGACTCTCTGGAAATGAACAATTATGAACCAGCATAGTTTCAGAAGCATGTCATTGAACGATCTCCCTGATAATTGCATTTCAATGTTGGCAGCTCTGATATTATGAATGCAAACAAAATACTTTCAAGGACACGCCAAGCTTTGCGCCATATGTAGGAATTCGGCGATCGCAACTTCCGGTGCAAGTCTCTTTTTAGTCAGTTTTGAACGAATTTTTAAGTAACTTACAGATATTGCATCTTTTCGATTTTTAAAACAAGTATCGGTACATGCTTCCTCTGCCGAATTAAAAAAAATTAGAGTATGAAAAGTTTTATACCAGCCAGGATCCAGCAAAATAGAGGTTTATGTTTCGAATACATCAAAACTACGAGCAAAATATGAGGTAAATTTAACGAGAGATTAAACATTGAAAATATTTTTAAGTATGGACAAATTTTACATATCAAAATGAAGAGTACGAAACGGGTAATTGGACTCACCCCACCATGTCGAAATCGTATACACTAGCACTAAGTGCATGGCAACTGTATTGGAGCTTGTACAGAGTCTCTCAAAATCCTGTGAAACCTCAAATTCGCGAGACGGTCATGCGCATCGAGTAAACACTGGCACACGGAATCTCATTATGCCTAATTTGCATACGGCGTGACGACTGACAGTCAATCACTTGTTAACATCATTGATCTAGGGATGCCAACCTTGTAAATATCACTGCAGTGTTCTGAGGGGTGAAAAAGGCATATTTTCGGTGGAAAACAACATTTTTACCTTTCCTGCAATAGACATGTGAAGTGATAGAATTTGGGAAAGACAGTATTTTCCTTGAAACCTGCAGTATTCTTTTGCAATAAACAGTGCAAAATACTGAAAAAAAACCAGTTGGCATCTCTGTTAATCTACTGTTCGTTATCTGTATTAGATCTAAACTTAGTTGACAATGATTGCAGAGGAACAGTGTTTTGCTTTCATATGGGTTACCTTATGCCAAACTGTGTCATTACTTATAACAACAGAGAAATGGCACATATCTCTTTTACATTGCACTTATCTGCATAATATCCGAGAGATATTTTCACCTCCTGGTACTGTTGTTTTCTATACATACTGTACCTTGTTCAACTAAGTTGATGCAATGCTAACATCGACACAAAATGTAGTACCTTTTATGCCGTATCAAATGTTCTGCTTTTTGGAAACTTCGAGAAAATTTGAAAGAAAATGAGACAGAAAACTACTACCGGTACCTTTAAAAACCAGACATTTCTAGCCTGCCCCCACTGACCTGCATGTGGTCTAACAATGCTTTTCTCCCATACTCCAACTCTGATATCCCTCCAAATATTCACTTTCTGATACTAAAAATACAAAAATTGTATGACAGCATGAAAGCAGAACCTTTCACTGTCTTTATCAAGTCTAACAACATCGACCCAGGCCTACATTGTAGTTAGCATGTTATACCGGCAGGTAGAATGAACACAAGCCTTTAATCCAGACTAGCACATGTGTCAAATACATCTTCATAATTAAAATAACAACAACTAAATGCCAGGCAGATGGAGGAAGGTAGTCTACTGGTAAAGCCTGGAAGCCAGGCTAATCTCTTAGTACTACAGTTGCTTTTGCAGAAACACCACTCTGCCATTTGTGACTCATGTGATAGTGAATGGCTGAGGGTTTGTGACTGAACTGCGGAGTGCGCGAACAATTACGCACTCCTGCGAGAAGCCATTCACGGCAAACAAACTTTGACAGGTCGCGATCAGTTACCATAAGGTGCTGGCAACAGTGAACCCACATTTACTCAGCTCTGAATCAGTCACATTTGGAATTGTGGTCATGTGACCTTGTCTGGATAAAATTCTACTCTACTCTGTATCCAGAAGAAGAACCAAAACTACTTTGGGAAATAGATTTCAGGTTCAATAAGTGCCATAGGTTTGGCTTTGTAAACAACATCCTTATCACCATTTTCATCACAGCATCATTTCACTATTTTATAAATCAGAATGTTTTCATATTTGAATTTTATGACTTCAGTTTTAAAAGAGCTTCATGACCATATCATTCCTTGTGTTGTATGGCCCTGGTTACCTGATTAGAACAAGAGCATTGACACAATTTGCAAAATAAAAATGTTGCTTGGTCATTATTATGGCTTAGTGAAGCAATGCCAAAACACCATTCACTTTGGGGGTAAAGATGAACTACCAGTCCACAGTGCACATTACATTCATTTGATTACTAGTATTTGGTAGCCGCTCTCAAAGCCTCATTCATTGTCAAACTTTGCTGCAAAAAGCATACCCATTTTGAAAAAAAAAAGAAAAAAAAAAGAAAAAAAAACTTTCATATTTTCTACAGTCAGGAAACTCACCAGCTAAAGTCTCCATTTTAGAGTACAAAATGCTGGAATATTTGTGCCCATTACTTTCGATTTGCTTGCTCTATACCACTGCATGCACATGTGTGAACAGTTCTAACCATGCTTCCTTTCCAAATGTGTATGATGTACATATTGTATGCACATGTGTGAACAGTTCTAACCATGCCAGCACATGTACACTATACACTAACATAAAAGAAGATGCCAAATCTTGCACAACTGCGCAGCACATGCCACATACTAAACTCAAAGATACATCAGAAGCTGCCCTAAGATGATGTACTAAAATTCATGATTGCACAGGGAAATACAGAAGTCAGATGAGTCATTTATAAGAATATTGTAAGGCCATGTTGCCTTTGTAATTTACAGTCTCAGCACGGCTTGCGTAGAGAGATGGGGCATACAACTGACATACAATGTATACCATACAGTGAGGATTTCTTTTTGGTTTAGCTACTGTACCAAAAACAGTATGCAAGACAAACATATGAAAACACAAACTTCTACAACTTGTAGCTTGCACAAACTGATGTGTTACTGGTGGTAGTCCCTTCAGCATACCCTCCCAATGTCAATAAAACTTTGATATCTTAATGGCACAAAGGTAGCTTCAGCCAGGGAGGTGAGACAAAAAGGAGTGGGCACTCTGCCCCGAGGGTTTTCCCTATCACTCAACACAGGATTACAAGGGATCAGTGCCCCAACGAACAAGTAAACGACCTCTTACGTAACGAGGTCAGTCTGATCGTTATCACTGCTGTTTGATGTTCGATCCTCGGGGCCGCGGTGATTTGGCCCTCTATCGTTAGGAGTATGGACAGGCCAGTTGACTTGTGTCTGTTCACAAGGACGTGTATGAGGGTTTTACATTCTTTATGCAGGCTCACAGGGCATATACTCTTGGGACCTGCTAGTCTAAGAATTCAGCTCTCGATAGATACAAAAATTTTGAAAATCGGCCAAGAAGAAGTTGAGTTTTGACAATGTAACTGTTTAACAATAGCCATTGTTTTGTTCTTGTCTTAATCAAATTACGACGCAATGTCAAGTGTAAATCCTGACTAGTGCTGACGAAATTCACCTGTAGATCAGCAGATGTTGGGGTTTTTCTTTAGTCTGATGTATCACTTCATTGTTCGCTCGTGTTGGTTCTCTTGTCATATTTTTTGGGAAACTTGCGTACATCCGCCAAGACATGTTTTTTCTGGTCCCACTAACATATTTTTGTGAGCAATTTTAATTCTCCAGGGGATGAAAACACTATTTGAATGTTTTTTTGTTGTATGCTGGGGATATATTGAGGCAGGAGGGCTCGAATCTACAACAGAGTGGTCATGATGGAGACTACTATAGGACCTAATCTTGGTGAAATAACTTGCCTCCTTGCCTGGTGTATGGTGAAAACATGTGAGAGTTCAGTGAGAGCTGAACTATCTCACATGTCCTGTATCACTGTATGCCTGATAAGATATTCACCATGGCGCTTTTTTTGTCTGTCTCTCTGTTTTTGTTTTATTCTTATTTGAAAGCTGAATGGGTATTTTTATGATGGTTGTTGCTGTTGTGGTTGGTATTTTCTGTGCTAGCTTGGTATTAAAATTATTATTATCATCAGACATTATTAGGGCCTGTGTTCCACTACTCAGCTGTTCATGTTTCCTTCATATTCTTACAATCAGTATATCATTATTGGTGCTGCTAATCATTATCATTAAATGTTTTTAAGTCTGTGTTAATTTGTTTCCATTTCATGTAAAAGTTATTTCACCATAATAGCATGCAAAGTACATTTGTTCCCAAGAAATCTTATAGTACATGGACATGTAAATGCACATTATAATACCTTGAATACTAGCTGCAAAATTCAATATGTGACCATGCAACCAGTTCACTGCACATCACAATGCACCAGTGTTGTTTGCAGCAGGGAGGTGAGAGGAAAACCTCCCTGTTTGCAGGCACAGCAATGGGTAATGCACTAGTAATGCACCAGTATACACCACCCATCCAGTACCACGTGGAGTAATCCAGGTTCTGGCCAGGGAGGGGTGAGACCCACCAGCCTGTTGACAAGGATTGCGCATGTGCACTGTGCGGCCAAGCGGCAGTAATCTAGTTAGTGGAGTGGTCTCTTGGGGAGTGCGGCTCCGAGGATGGTTCAAAAGACACTAATCCAGTGCCCACTCCTTTTTCTCTCACCTCCCTGCTTCAGCTCAAACACCATGTGGAGTAAGAGGCGGGACAGGAAAGTATTACCGGTACTTGAACTTCCTTCAATTTCAATAAATGCCTCTGGCGTCTATGCTATTCAGATTAAAGACCTTATATAATGGATCAAGTAATATGCATTAAAAGCATGAAATATAGTACACTTGTATGTCCCCACAAAAATTATGATCAGATTTTCACACTGATAACCTCCTAAATATGTTCTGCCTGAATATGCTATTTCAGGGTCTTAAAATATAACATCCTAGCTATATTTCGCAGTAAACCTCATTTAATTTGGTTAATTCAAGTAGTCATAGAGAAATGTAGATCGTTGCAAAGCATGTCATGAGTCTGATTCTTCCAAGTTGAGCACTTGGATGCTCTGGGAATTGCATGTTAATATGAGAACACAATGGACAGAACTTGGAGGGAAGGGATACCTGACATGCTCTACAAATACATGTATCCTCATTTCTGTTTGACCAATGAAGCAAATTGGATGGGGTTTTCCTTAAGATGTGGGTAATAAGTTAAAGTTTCATACCTTGAAAGTGCATTTGGATTGATTCACTATTTTTTAAGTTAATGTTGTGGAGGGTCCAGTTGTGATTGTTTGTTTTTAGGACATACAATACATGTTATGATATGCATAATGACTTGGTTACCTTGTCTGGATGTTTGAGACATCCATTATACTATGGAGAATGATAACAATTCTCTATTTCTTTCAAGCATTGTTTCTGGGCAGTCATTTAGGGGATGTGGGAGGGGGGGGGGGAGGAGAGTGATGTAATTTGTATGATTACCTCATGATCATACAAAAGACATAGAGTGTACTTCATGTAAATCAAAGTTTGATGTGAACATTACATAAAGATCCAAAGTTTGATCGTAAAATGACTGGCATACTATCTTTCTTCTAAAGACAAATTGTGAAAGTTCATAAAATCATGCCCTTGCTTGCACTCTCTGGCTCTTCGGCCATAAGCAAGCACCAATCATTTTGCTTGAACTACATTGTATGGCACTGTGCAAATCCAAAGTACACGTACATGAAAGTTTGTGTAGTCAGCCATTAAAAACAAAGTCAAGAACAAGCTTTAGTTGGTTCCTCTCAAAACAAAGTTCCATGATCAAAGCTACACTGAGCCGTAACACTTGCAACCAATCAGCTCTCTTACTGGCCCATTTCCTTGTTGGAAATTTGGCCTTCCTGTCAACATGTGTTTACATCCCATTCCATCCCAGCTCACTACCTGTCACTGATTTCAACCTAAGGCATACAGTATGAACAAAAGTAGAACAAGTTTTCTCTAGCTGTAGCAAAACATTTTTGATTGAAGCAAAGAACACGGTACTGGGATGGCTAAGAAAAGCATCACATATCACACATAACAACACTAAAACATGATCTCATTGACATCCTGGAAACATTCAGAAAGAAAAGGAAATTTTGTGATTTAGCTGTATCACACCAATGGAAAATCCATCACAAAAATTGTACTAGGAATATCACCCTTATTTCTTCCCATTCATGTATCTGTCCCCGAGTCATATTTCCTCACATGAATTTGATTACTAATTTTGATTACAACTGATGATTTGCTGACTAAAATGGATTGTCTTAAAGAGTGCAAATTAATGATTTGTACACATAAAAATCATTCATCCATGCATGTCCATGACCTCTGCACATGCACTTATTAATAGGAAGTTTTTGTAACATATTCAGCTTTTATGCATACCCTTTTGAAAGAGGTTGTTCTTGACATGAAAGCTTGTCTGAGGCTTGTCTGACCAAGGGGGACCAAGGAGGTGCTGGTGCCTCCTTGGTCTGACATAGCAACAAGTAATATGCAAACTGATTCCAGCAATTCAATTTCATTTAAGAGCAGGTTAATGGAATCTATACCTGTCTCTACACACTATGTTCCCTGGAATGAAACATCCATAAATTTGGAAACATTACAAAAATGCCTGATGTCCTAGTATTCACTCCAACTGTGTATTCCATAAAATTGACAAGAAATAATTTTGTTGATGCTCCCAAATTGGTATTTTCAGTGTCCTTCCTATGACAGTTTCGCTTGCACTTATTTTCAATTTAGAAAAATGATCATTAACATATTTCTGTGATTTGGGATGGTATCATTCTCGAGCGCAGACAGTTACAATGGATACAAGACTGCGGTAAAGTCTAGATTATTCAATGGAACAGACTACATTATTCAATGGAACATTAGAGAAAACATCTCAACTGGAGGAATATCATGTGAAGACAACAATACCAGAGGTAGATAATGCCCTGGTGACCAGCAGATGATTTGTGTCACCTGTGTAATACAGCGCCAGATGCAAGCAAAGGCCTAACTAATGTCCATCCATGGAGCTACAAGTGTAGCTCCATGGTCTATCCAAGAGACCTGCAGAGGTAACCCAATTGGGTGCTACAGAGAGGTGAGTAATGCAGGTGGGAAATGACATGATTAGGACTTGGTCTGCAGGACAGGGTTTGTGAGACAAGGTGAGAAATGGGAGGATGAGACCAGGAATGTCTATCAATCATCGTAAGGTCAAAGACTCCAGGGACAGAGACAGGGAGAGCCCTTTCTCTTACCCCCATCATGAGAACTGCAGGGGGGAAACAATGTCAGCCAACACCCTATGAATGGACCTAATTTGCCACAATTGTATAATTAGCCATGATTACACCTCAGCACAATCACCACAAGGCAGTGCAAAATTTGGGAAAGCTGACAGGGAAAAAAAATCCAGTTTGACTGATGCTTGCTATCTAACAATATCCTTTACTGTACACATTACATGCCAACTCTGTATGGTGCTAACTGGAAATCCTCCTTTTGAGCACGATGTTGTATGTGAAATTGGTGACACATCACTGACCACACAAAAATGTAGCCCCCATGCAGACAGATAAACACAAATAAAGGAGGTGAAAGAATACTAGTCAATATACTGTAAAACATGATATATTCGCGGCATGAAATTTTCGCGAATTGGAGCCGAAGGCCTTTCTTGCGGCATGAAATTTTCGCGAACTGCCACTGGCATTCAATGCATATAGTGTAGACAAGAATTTTCGCGTGCATTTTAATTTCATGAATCTTGGCGCTCTCAAAATTCGCGAAATTAAAATGCACACGAACATTCCTCGTTGTACAGACTTACTCAATACAATGTATGTGGGTTTTTTTTTTTCTAGTTCCAATTATAAGTTCTTCAACAAGCTTTCCTTATTTGGCATTACCTGATGGTCCCTACACTGTATACTCAATAGCATGTTTGAACTGCAATCATTAACCATTCAGAACAAAACAAAGGGCAGTTCTTTTTAAAGTCTATAACATCATCTAAACTACACAAGGACTCTACAATAAGTGGGACATAAAATATGTATAGAATACAATTCTGTGATCAATTGAAAGTGGTGGACGGCTGTCATGAACATGTGAACACTTGACACTGTGTTCCTTTGTCTGTACGGTAGATACTGAAAACATTGCATCTAGTTCCACGGGCACAGAATGTAATTTGCATTCCAGTGATCATACACAATACATCATCCCTCATCATAACTTACATGACAGCACATTGTACACATAGACTTCACTGTACTCTAAAAGGATTTTGACAAGAGCCTGACATGCAGAGTATTTGTACGCATGACCCTTAAAATAAATAACCTACTGCGAGACTACACACAGTGTATTGAATAGCCGTAGTAACTATTTCTCAATCATCACTAAGAACACAAAACAGTAAAATTTGTTTGCACTTGAACCAAGTGTAGTTACTGTGTAAACAATAGCACAATTGATGTGGTAACCAATTCTCTTTGACAGTCAGTTAAAATCATTTTCTCTGAACCAGCATAATAAAAACAATCCCTGAATGACAGTGCAGTGCAAATCATTCTTCTATGACACTTTATAGTTCATGTTTTTGTTGAAGAAAATAAAAGTTATATGTCATTAAAAGCAAACATGAAGCAGCATCACCACAAGACTGCATATTTGATGAATGTCTAACATGCATGGAGAATGATCAGGAAATCAATAGAGTAGGCCTTCTTTTTTGTTGTTGTTACCATCAGAAATTATGCTTCAATGATTCTACATACTGGTACTGTAAAAGCTTGCAAATATATGTATGTGAGTTGCAAATACACTTTAAAACTTATCCCTGTATTGTGATTGTATTGTGAAAGGAGTGGCCTTGACTACCCACCCTGTTTGATATTGCTATTTCTTTTTCACGTAACTGTAATATTCTTTTACTTTTGACTATTTTGTGCTTTATATTATGTCTGTTAAGATGCTGTTATTTAGTACATTTCATTTCACTTTGTTTGGTAAATTTCATGTATATAAGGGCAAGACTTTCCTTTACTTCACAACCACAAATGGAAAAGACGGTATTACATGTACATGTGGGTGTACATCATGAGTCATAGGCACATCATGCAAGTTATACACAAGTAAACCCTCACCTGGAGAAAATGCTTTACAATCAAAGTGCAGAACTGTGTATATTTGGTTCATAATGATTTGAAATACCACATATTCATCTCAATGCAAGTAAAATGTACATTCGAGCTAAGTTTCAAGTGAAAAGGCAAATTAGCATTCCCCTTTTTGACTGGTAGTAGTAGAAGATCTGTGTACACAGTTCAAGTTGTGTACTACACCTTTTACTATTTGTGAACAAGTCAATCTCGGGCATTGTTTACTTCTGGCTTGCTGAAATAATTCAGAGCGTATGATATTCTGAGAAGTGACCCATTCAGAACAATTTTAGCACAGCTTTTCTGAAATGCAAACTACGCCATGAATTCTACTTTTAATAGGAATACAGCAATGCAGAGAGTGTATTGAACCTCTTTGTTGCCACAAATGGCTGGTACAATGTAACTGAATTTCATTGTTCAATGACATGAAGACCAACAACCTACAATGTAACATCTTGTCAGCTACCAAAAACTCAAACGGATCTGTCTTCAAATGCCATATTAATGTCTCACATATTGTAATGGCACACATACACACACACACACAGACATGCACACATGCACACACGGCTATACACATTGTAATGCACAGCAGACTTGTTTACCAACATAAAAACAGTTCAAGTACATGCTCAGATTTTAGGCATACCTATGGTACACAAGGATGGTTCCCGACAGCCAAAAAGCTGGCCTCAGACTTTTTCAACAAACAATGTACAAGTAGGAACATCCACAAGCCCACGCAGAATGGATTCCAAGAATGAACTTCTCAAGGATACATAATGTATGTCACTCTATACAAAAGTAAGTGAAAATGATAATAGTGATGACTACTACTACTACTAATAATAATAATAATCATAACGATAAACATAATAATCATCATACATGTAATAATAATTAGTATTATTATAATCATTATAAGTAATCATCATAGTGATGATAATTATGTTGATAATAATGATAATAATATTGATGACAATGATGATGATGACAGGTTATTTCCAGGGACACAAGAATTGTTCTATCCTCATCAGAACCATGTACAACACTTGCCTTCTCCTTGTGCATATATATTTGTCAACAATTCTTTGTGCACATGACATGTGATCAGATTCCTGCCCTCTCTTTTTTTGTTCTTTTTTCTTTTTTAAAGAATTCATGCAGGAGTTATATATCCCTTGCCTGACAGTTCATATTTAGGAGCTGCTGAAAAGTTTCACCCTGGAAAATATTTCTGGCATTATAATGACAACAAAGTGAGATCAAATGCCAGTGAAATGAAGCATCCACATCCCAGGAGGTCTGGCATCTATTGCAGTCCCTATCCACTGCAAAGACTTTACATTCATAATCATATTCACCCCCATTAGATGAATACCAATCACCAATCTTTGCTGCTGGACAAACAGGCTGGGTTCTCACATAATTAGGGGGAAAAAAAAATGAAAATGTGGACATCTTCCATGGCATTCACTAGCCTCCAGCACTGGGTTGCCCATGAAATATGCATTGCTGTATATCGATAACTGAAACATAGCATGATGTGGTGCAATACGCCATGCACTGCAAAATGCATGATGCCATAGAATAATTTCACTTTCCATTTTCTCCACATGAACACTGAGCAAAGAGAAAGCAGCTGTCTGCTATAGACATTATAAGGCCCAAATTCACCAAGGTGGCACAATTGAAATCATAGTTTAAATCATGGTTTATGCAAATTTCTTCTGCGTACATACGATTGACAGATTGCATACGCCAACAGACGCCCAGTAGCAAATGTGCATTGCTACGCGCATGTCAAAGGTATGCTTATTTCATGCTTATTTTAGACCATGGTCTAAGTTTAAACCACCTTCATGAATTTGGGCTTAAGGGTATATAGATCATTAATATTGTACAATTATGGCTAACAGTACAATCACATTACATACAGAGAGATAGGGAGAGAAAGATAAAAGATCTGATATATCATTCTTATCAAATGCTGAGTCATTTCAATCATCTGCTCCAGAAAACAGTGATACCAGTTCATCTTCAAGTGCAGGACATACACTGTGGGAATCAGGGAAGTTAAGGTTCAGGAAAGCATGACACGTAACTACAAGTATACCAGAATGTCCCAACAATGATGCCTGCAGCAGACTGTTGGCAGAATTGGCAGAGTTTAGAGGGATAATCAGTTCATGAAAGTGTACATAAATGAGCCATTTTTATCAGTGGCAACTAGAGAGTGTACAGCACAGAATGTACAAATGGAGTTCAACTGATGCAATCGTATGAAGGTTAGGCATTCATCCTGCTATCACACCATCACTCCGAAGATGCTACAATATTCAATCCATCACTAGTCACACTTTTAAAGTCAACTCCCATCCATGTGTCAAATTATGTGATTTTACTTTGGGTGACAATAGACATAAAAAATTGATAAGACTGCCTCTTTTGTCGGGGGGGGGGGGGGAGGGGGGATATGGGACTTACAGTTGAATTTAAAGAGAAAAAGATATTGAAAATATCACCTTCAGGTTCAAAGAGTCCCTTGAAGGAAATATTGACAACTTTCACACTTTGTATCACTGAACTGAAATAATTTATTTCACATCTTTTGTTTATCGTTGAACTTTGAAGGACATATTCTGTGTTGGGCATGGTAGTCCAGGCTACAGACATACTTGTCAGCTAGGTCTTTTGTCTGTTGAAGAGATAAATTACCGGCATAAACAAAACACTATTTCACACAGCCAAGCATGTCTGAATAAATTGCATTTAGTCTGTGCCTGAGCAGCATTGCCAGCAAAATGTCAAGGAAAAAGTTGATAGAAGGAGCATGTTGCTTCAAAGCTTATTCATAGCTGATTTAATGGAATACCTGAGTCATGTGGAGGCACGGAAGAGAGAGAAGAGAAATAAAAAAGCTCTGCTTAGCAGTGATTGCTACATGAATTTCGACATACAATGCTCACCCTCTTTAGCTAATACCATATTGGTGCAATAGAATTTAATAACAAACTTTTTATGTGTTATTTTCACTGCTCTATCAGAACATATTTTTCCCTGGAACACTTCCATCATCCATCATGAATGTCTAAAAACGATAAGTAAATAAATGAGCTAAATACTTAAAAGTAATCACAGGGATTTAATTTCCTTCCCAGAAAGACACTTCTCAAAAAGGCTCAAAATTTATCTTCCACCATTTAGAATTTGCTTGAAATATATCAAAAGGGTCTGCCAACAAACTTGTCTGGCTGATGCAATTTGCCAGAATAATGAGTTGTTCTGGAAAAAATTGAGATCAAAAGTGAAAAATAAGCTCCCTCCCTATTCAGTAGTGCATATGCAGAAGGCTACTGTAAGACGAGGAATGTTCGCGTGCATTTTAATTTCGTGAATTTCGCGAGGGCCAGGATTCGCGAAATTAAAATGCACGCAAAATTTCTTGTCTACACTACTAGGTGTTTCAAAAAACATTTCCCACTTTTGATTCTTAATAATTCAAAAACTATATATCAGATAACACTATTATTGATATGAGTGATAGCTGAATAGTGTACAATTTGGTTGAAGGTGGTTTAAATATGAAAGCATAAATAAGTTTCATGAAATCCATGATTAATTTCACAGTTAGGTTCCAGACTTTGCTCTATTTTCAACCCTCTGTACAAAATTTTGCTTTGCACAGGGGTCAATAGGTGTGTATGGGAGTGTGTGGTTAACACCCTGACAATGGTCCTGAACAATGGCCAGGGTTTGAATGCTTCATTATACATTCATGAGAAATTCCACTATCACAGTTAGACTTTATTCAGCTTCTGGCAGTATCTGTGTAAAGTCAAACGCCTGTCGATACTGTCGATACTGTCGTTGAGTCGCGTCAGTGCTCTTCCTACTTCTGAAAAACAAAATTACAATGAATACCTTCTGTTCTATCGTAAACATGGTGACAGGAAGTGAAGAAAATCAATTAGAGTTTAATACACTTGTGTATATGGAGCCTTAAATAAATCTACTCTGAAACAAATCGCCCCAATGATAAATGCTGCTGAACTCTTTACCAAAAATGATCTCTTTTTATCGAAAAAGCGAAACATTTGTCAGACTATTTCATTAGTAAACAGTTGTATTAAAATGAGGAACTTTAGATCATTCATGCTTATTTATATCCCAAATTTAGTGATATGTCAGAAGCAAAATTTGAAAATGATTGCCAGTTGGAATGAAATGTGGTGTTTGCAAGCACTTTACCGTGCATGAATTCAGACTAGCAGTGACCAGGGCAATCCACATGAATTATTGATTAAGCATTCATGTGCCTGGGAGCGCCAGACTGACGCCTAGTCAACAGGTGGTTCAGGCATGTCCATTGTTCAGGGCCATTGTCAGCACACACTCACATACACATCATTGGTTCCTGTGCGAAGTTCAATTTTTGTATAGAGGGTTAAAATTTGACCAAAATCTGAAACCTTACTTCAAAATCAATATTAGATTTAATGAAATTGATTTATGCTTTCACATGCAAATTACCTTCAACCAAATTGTACGCTATCCAGCTATTACTCATATCAATGACAGTTTTATCGAATGAATAGTTTTTGAAATATTTATGATCAAAAGTGGGAAATGTTTTTTGAAACACCTAGTATATGCATTGAACACCAGGGGCAATGCGCGAAAATTTCATGCCACGAAAAACGCCGTCAGCTCCAATTCGCGAAAATTTCGTGGCGCGAATATATCATGTTTTACAGTATGTAATGGTCGATTATGCCTTACCGATTGTTTTTAACCCATCCCCGTCAGCTCCCACAAAAAACGTGGTTTTTATTATTTATGACCAAAAGAGGGCGTCCTAGGACCTCAGGCTTGGCCAGGAGCTGTAGAATAATTTTAGCCAATCACAGAGATCCTTACTGGGACTCAGAAAAATAATTTATGCAAAGAAACATATTTTAGAATGTCTCTTATTGGCCAAAACACCTGCCAGGGGTTCGAGCCTGCTGAGAAACTAATCAATATTCATGTTTACAGCGCGCATGTATCTTTGTTGCCCCAGCAACTGCAGTGATTTCTTACGCGCGGTATCGTGATATCGATCTCCTCATAGAGTGCTTGACGATATCTCCTTGTGTGTGTACGTGTACTGCTATGCTATGCTTATGCTGGGGCGGGCACGGGGGTGTACGTGTGTGTGTCGAATTCCATTTACGTTAGTGAGTGTGGGTAACTTCTCTAGGTTTCCCGTCCATTTCTCTCTCTCTTTTCTCTCTTTTGCTTTCGTATCATTCTATATCTTTCATTCTCAGAGAACAATCGTACTTCTGAGAGTGTTTTGTTCATTTTTTCTAAGTGATTATCTCGTTTGCAACAATTTAGAGGTGAGTTTTTGTCCTAGTGTTTGTTGAGTTTTTTGATTGAACACGATGTAGCTTATCTACGTATGTGCGCATAACATCGTAGCTTGTGTGGTACCCACTCGTTTGTTTTCCGTGTAAGCATTTTTGCCGTAGTGTCTTCATCGTTCGTCTTCCAAGCATCGTGTTTTCACCCTAGTTTTTCTCATCGTAGTTTTTTACCTCGATTTTTTTTTGGGTGCAAGATGTTCTGTGTATTTTTTTCTACGGTAATATGCCATCGTTGATGATCTTCGTGTATTCATTACTAGTTTTTCACCTCCGTTTCATTTTTGTGTACAACTAATGTCTGACGTGGCGTAGTTACAACTATGTTTAGAGCTAGTAGTTAGCTAGGTCTGCGATGTCTGTATCGTTTGCTGATATGTTTTGTGAGCTGAGAGTGACTATGATGGGAGTGATATTCAGGGTTTTGCTGTGGTTGAGGTGATGGCAAGATGTAATTTATTTTGTGTAACCATGTATGACATTGATGATGGCGAGTAAAACTACGACACGAGTAACCTAGCCTAGGCCAATGCAAATGACGAGAGCTAGAGTGACACTGAAGAAACGGGGGCTGATGCTCGCTCGTGCACGGGAGTGGTCTAGAGACCTTGCATTACAGTTGTGTATTTATTTTTTTTTTCCTTTTTCTTATTCACTCGGGTATTGTGCTACCAAAATTCGTGTCTCTGAAGAAACTCAACCAAAAGCTTGACAACAAGTTTGCATCAGGTCTATTCTGTAGTACTAGCACTAGGTTCTAGATCTAAATCATAATGGCGATGCTAATTTAGTTTTCATTTAGAACTCGATGAAATCCATTTTCTTTGCTCATTTTTCAACTGATAAATTATTTAGAACTGTACTTAAATTCTGATGTACTGCATTCACCATTGTAATAAAAAAGAGCCTGCTGATCAGGTGTTTCATTGTATCCTTTTCATTTCCTCCCTATCCTTTTGGTTTCCTTCCTGTCACTTTCTTCTTTGACCCTGGATGGAAAAAAAAAATCCCATCTTGCCATGTAAAGACAGAATACATAACCATCATGAAATATCATGACATTGAAGTAATAATAAGAAATATTCAAGTGACCAAAATACTTGTTTGTGAAAATAAATAACAAATGAAAGGTGATTTCTTATGGAGCAGTTCTTTCAAATGTCAAACAGCTTCGATAATGAAGCAAGTGAAATCTGAAAACTATCCTGGCAACAAGTTGAAATTGATAGGGAATTCTGACAAAAACTGTCACACCATTTGATGTTTGAATTTGTCTTTTTATTGGATGAGGTTATAAAACTAAGTGCCGCCGATAAAATAACAATCCTCTCAATTTGAACAAGAGCAGTAGGGTGGTACACTAGTACGACTCAGTAAACAGCTGATTATTTATGCATCGTATCCATGGGCAACTGCGGGGTAACTGCAAGAAGGCGCAGGAAATTAGACTTGAGTCAAGAACGACTATTTATTATTATTTTTTTATTCAAACTTTTTTTTTTCTTGGACTAAAAAAAAAACCCCAAAATATTTCATATTACGCTTCTAAAATATAAAATGAATATATGAAGTCTTTTTATCGTGATTTTATGAAGAATTAGAATTATTAAAAAAATATAGATACTAGACGGGCTGAACAAGGAAGTCTAATTTCACCCCAAGAATTTGCAACACACCGCATCTCGGGTGCATTCCTAGCGTTCTTGCCGCACTCTCACGATCACCTAGCTAGGCCATGTGCACAAGCCAGTCACATGTTCACAGTACACACGTTGTTAGCCAGTTCACCGATCTCATTCCTGATCTCGTGCGTGTAGAAAATTCTCTCAAAACTAAGCCAGACATGATTTTGGAACATACATTACAATGTCAAGACCTTTTCAGTGGACTTTGAATTCGCTATTTGTCTGTTTTAGCTCTTGAATGTACGACTTCGAACGTCCGATTTGTTTTTCACAACACCACGTGGAGTCCCGGGTTTTCTCAGCCCCATGCTTCTCCACACATGCACTGTGTACCTGTGTACACACACAAGCCATCGCGATCGAAGTTTGAGCGATAGCGATAACATGTGCGGAGCAGACATGCGGATTTCAGCACAGGGTAAATGAGTAGTTGAATGTATCACGATTGTAAAACAAATCTTTTTGTATGTCTCTGCAAATTTGAATTAGGCTATCTCAGCATAGATAGATTATGATACATTACAAAATAGATTAGCCATAGCAAGAACTTGCTTACATGAGAGTTATTAGATAACGTTGCAAAATAAAAACCCCGTCATTGAATGGAATGTTCCAGAGCTATCTCGGGGGCGGGGGGGTGGGGCTCGAGGACATTATGGACACGTCGATTCGCAAGTGGGTAAGATGTGATTACAGATGGCTTGAAATGAAGAGGATTTATCAATGAAATACACAGAAACAATATTTTTTCATAATTCCTGCACAATTTATTATTTCTTTTCATAAAATTCACATAAACTAGTGCTGTATTGAGTCAACTAAGTGCATATTAGCACGAATGTACACGCATCATCCCTCCTGCCTAGTGGGAATGACACAGGCAGTTTTTTCCATGACGTATGAATGCTCTTCGCGTGTAGATCGCGCCGTAGGGAAGATCGCGCCCAAGTTCATGGCCAACTTACTAGGCAGGCACGATATTACAGATTACACAGAGGCCCGTACGTGGATGGGTTAACAAGGTGCATGTAATTCACTCTCGCCTTGAAAAATCAATGAATACTGGTATGGCTTAATTTGTTGATTGTCGATTATAAAACATTACATACAATGAATAGCAACCACAATCAGATATGTCCCCAGATTACAATAGTGTCAGCAAACTAATTGGTTAATATCTACATTTTTATTGTTACCAAACTGAAACTGTGTTATCAGAGTATGCGTATGCACTTTAAGTACCATCACTTCAGTGTAAGGAGAGTCACCTTCCCCATGTAGTTGTTCATACTCTCCCTTTGTGCATCTGTACAGTGTGTATGTGTTTATGGACATACAGTATGTGTGTGACAAACAAGAGAAAGGAGGGATAATGAAAAGGAATTTGTATGAGAAAAACAAGTTTGTTGACAAGTGTCATAGTGTACATGTTGTTCACTTGAATGGCATTCCAACAGATACACATTCATACGCATTAGCAAGGTAGCATCATGACTTGCTATGAACAATAAACTATGTAAGGGTTATTTTTGTGGTTGATCCATTGAAGGAAGTTTTGTTGTAGTGGTACAATTAACTATGAGAATTGTATGGTACCTTTATCACAGTTTTGTTTCTGGGTGTCATAGTGAGTGTGCACTTGTTGCCATGGCTATAGTAGCTTTACTGTGCATGGCTTAGTGTAATGCCCACATACTGTGATTCATGTGGGGTGATTTTCAAAGGCCAATACCAGTCACCAGTTCAGGTGGAGCCCTGCGTAAACAGGAGAAAAACATGTCTCCCAACCTTGCCCCCGACAACGATACTTCTGTAAAATAACACTTTATACACAAAATACCCAAGTGTATATTATGTACATGAATGTACATTTACTGTTATGTACATGTATACAGTACATGTATACGTACAAGATGTTTCATACATAATGTACTGAAAATGACAATTATTGATCGAGTTACTGCACACTAGCGTGCATACAGCTGGCAAGTTTTTCAAGAGTTTATCACTCTGCCTGAGTGACATGTGAATCCAGCTGTGGCAATCACTGAACTGTTCACCATGCTTGACCGGTACGGCTAAAAAGCAGAAAATATGCTGAATTATTGGCCATCTAAGGGTGCCATTTCATATGGGTCTGTGGCCATTATACACAAGTTAAAATCTATCAGGGGAAACCAAATTAGTGGCCACTACGCATACTGTCTTTAACACAGCTTTTCTCTCTACTAGGGGGATTTTTCAGTGGGTGTATACAGTAGGTGGCCGCTAAGGCAGGTTTGACTGTATCACCAAAAGGTTTCTTTAAACCACAAGATTTGGGCACGGACAACCCAAATATCTGATGTTTCTGGAAGCCTGTAGGGAATGAGGAAGAAAAATAGGGCAAGACTGGACTTAATGATTTTCTACCACAGAAAAAAATCTATGAGGACAGTTATGTTCTCACGCAATATACAGTACGGACAATATTCCTTGCTTGAAATACATATTCGTCACTACATGTATGTACAATGGTACACACTATTGAATCAATGGCAATTTACTTTTTTCAAGCCTGCAAGGGATACCATTGTTCCCATCAACATGAATTTTATAATGTTAAATAGAAAGATTTTCTTTCAGTTTTTGAAAAAGAAGAAGAGATCATATTCTCAGCACACACTCATGCAAATGCTCCACCCTTTAAGTTCATGTCTGTGTAAGGGCAAGGAAAGAGAGAGTCTGCATCACTGCTCATAGCTCCTTGATGTGAAACCACTCCTCATTAGCAGTACATGGAAAATGATTCATAATTGTGACAAAGCTCTTGGTATGGGCATTCTACAACATGGTCACTGTATACACTGCATGAATTGAAAATTCCATAGTGGTTTAATTTTCACAAATTTCATGCAGTGTCTTTGAAACGCGAAAATAATGTGCGAAAACAAGAAGTGAAAATATAATTTCTTTTTTAAAAAGAAAACCAGCACTGCACTGCACACAACTACATGTACAATACTGTAGGTCTAGCACGCAGCATGGGCCATGACTTGATGATAGCTGAGGCGTAACATCACGTTAGTACAGTACTTTGAATGCAGAACACACTGCTGTTTATGTACACGTACAAGGAATCACTGCGTAAAAACGTTCAGTACTACTATTACTGCTTGTTACTCATTCTTATTCATTTCGTAACAAGCGAAGTAATGTCAAAAGATTACTAAGCCCTTGCAACTGCAATATTAACAACATGCCAAAAGGTTTGACAAGTGGCAATTTGCGAAAACATCTGACTGTACGTGAAAATTTCAGCTTACAAGTGTATACAACATATTGACTTGTAATTTGTATAGTACAGCCCTAACAGCTCTGGCAATAGAAATGTACACTTTAGAAGCAGAATCTGTGTACCATGTGTTTTAGAAGAAACTAACTTGAAAATAATGACTACTACAGGCTAGGACAGTCCCAAACATTTTAGATTACTCTAGCTGCACAGACAGTGCATTAGTTTTAAAAACAAAACAAACCAAGAACAACAATAAAATAAACAGAAGACATTGACCTCGGCAAATGGTGTGTGGATATGCATAACGTTGCACTAAGAAAATATTACAAGCCATTTTTGGACATTCTATATAACAAAAACAAGACAAATCATCAAAACTCAGATTGTCAGAATGGCTTTCTAAATCTTACCTGCTATCATATGCAAATTGTTTCTTTACCAAGGGTACTTCAGTGATAGTGTAAGTTGCCATTCTTTTTTCTTTTTTTTTTTTGGGGGGGGGGGGTTATGATCCCACACATGCATATAATCGATTAAAAAAAAACCATACATTTATCATTTCTTTGTTTACAACATGGCATTCAGGAGAAAAGTGTTGTCATAATGATTTTGTGTGATGGAGGCAATGGATATCATGTGTATAGAACAACTGTCTGCACATATTTCTAATGTATATCGACGCACATATTTCTAATGTATATCGACAAGACTAATGATATGAAGCTTTGATGGTCCAAAACCATATTGTGCAGTTCTGCTTTTAGACACACAACATACAATTGTACACTTTTATCTGAATCACGTATACAATGTATCACTCACTTCAAGTGAGTGAAACATAATTTCAACTATCTAATCATACATTGTACACTGTAAAATGTTTTCCTAGTACCTAACGACAGCTGTTATCACTACCAGTCAATACACTCTGTTAAAAATATAAAATGATACAAACATGCGCTTACAACTGTATGAATGAAATACAGCACAGCACTACAAGTTTGCCTACTTTTGCCGGTCTCTGTATAACATAATAGGCACTGGGTAATATTCATTATTGGATATAATGTATGTAATCATTACATCTAACAAGTAAAGAAATAGCACAATTTTTACCAAAGAAAACATGAGCAATGTTTTTCATAGGAAATATCTATGGCTGATAAAATAACACTTTGGTGCAACGGTAATGAGAGTCAAGGCTACTGTTTCATAAACATCTAATTTAAAGATGATACATTGTAGCCCCACCCCTAAGACAATTAATGGAACACAAGTGTCCGGATATATGTGCACTACCCAGGAGATGTGGTCTTACAAGTAATGACAAGGACGAATGAATTTTAGTGACTATTATGATATCTGTTTGATATCATGATGTATTAAGATGGTCTTAGCACTTCCTTCAATCACAGATTTCACTTACATTTGTAACTGTATCACTGATCAGTCACTTTTGATGGTCAATCTTGGATTACAGACAATTTTCTCAGAGGGATAAAATCATTTTCACATGGAATACCCTCCTTCGCATGACATTTTGGTGAGGAGGTATTGTACCATAAAGAGAAAACAAGGCCATGTCCAAGCAAAGAAATTTCACTTACATACCGGAAATAATCATAGGAATACTGAGTCCACACTTTCAATTTGAGTCTACACTTTCAATATGAATGTAGCAGGAAGATTACACAAGTACAGCATGTAGTCAAAGAAAGCTTTTGGAAAAATTAATGAGCAACTTTCATTTAAATTGCCAACCTTGGTTGAGAGACTAATCTTGCACTCCACTTTTACACTTGATGCTATTAGGAGGACTTCAGTTGTTTATTACATACTGTAAGCAAGTTTTATATCCATACTGGCTGTACTTTCATAAGAAGTATTGTTCCCAATGTTCCTCAAGAACACAAAGTTTGCCTGAGGCTGGTTTGATGTAGCAACAAGCAATGCTTGCTTACTCTATTCAATAATACTATAATTCTTCTTCTTAGATATACACTGCATAAGGAAAAGAAGTTTGGAAAGAACTGAATACAGTAAGTCATTACTGCATCTTCAAAAGAAAAATCATCACTTAATTCGTGTGAACTGAGATATGTTATTGCCTGAGGTTAAAGCATAAACAGTTGGTGAGTCAGAAGTACATTATATACATTGTAATGTGTTGGTACTGATTGATGAGCAGAAAGACAGTAGAGACTGGATGTTACAGGACAGCTCCTGATTAACCAGTCACAATGACAGTGCTCATTCAAACATAGTACATTTGTATGCTGGGTGAGAAAATTTCAGTCTACAACTGTACAAGACATATATTCAACTAGCTACAGATGGATACTGCAGTACAAACTGGCATGAAGGCATGGGCTATAGTTTGACACTTGTCCCTGGCTTGGATTTTTTCTTTTCCAAACTGTACAATTTGTAGGCTGTGCTGTTGATGCCTTATTCTTTTCATTTGATCGTATTTCTAAACACTACACTAAAAACAACATTTGTGTGCAACCCTATCCAAACTTAAGATGGAAGGGTGCTGTAATCATTTGATGCTGTATACTGAGGCATGAGCTGTAGTTTCTTACCACTTTTGAGAAAGAGGTACAGACTGTATTGGAACAAAACATTTTGGAAAATTATATATACACCTGTATATACTGTTTATCATACAAATGAAATAAAAAACAAAATTAAAAGGATAAGGAATTTAGTCACTTGCCTCATAGGGCAACCAGAAACCCATTATCATGGTCTGAAGACCACTGGACATAGCCTTCAATAGTGCAAATACTTCAGATTAGCTTGAAATTGGTGTCCTATAGATCTGCATGTACAGTGTATATTGAAGAAATAAAATGCTTGCAGGGTACATTGTATGGATAGTACCTGAATAACTTACCTACATGTAGCTCAACATGCAACTGCAAGAACAACTGTTCATGACAGCTTTATAACCTCTGGCTTCATGACTAATGCATCAGCCTACAGCAGCGTAATACAGCTCTATTCTCGATCAACTCGGCTCCCCTTACAGCTAAAAAATACTGACTCTTTAGTCTCATAATTACCCTCGATGAGCACATGACACATATTGTAGTCATGAGCAGACACCAAAATTTTTCAGGATTATCATACATAATGTCTCACTGTCAGCATTGTTACATTTGTGAAAAGGTTTCCATGCATGGACAAATTAGCTGGCTTTTTTGTTGTAACTGCGTGGTACAAGTTGAGCCAAATGCCCCCTAATGTACTGCATAGCAATGTGGTCTTGTGTTTATTGATACAAAGTGGGTCACAATTCTGACTCTCTACGTGTACAAATGGTTGTACTTTGTACATAGGTTTAATCCCCGACTACAATGTAAGTACCAGATGTTGCACAGAACCAGTATAATATCCAAAATATCATAATTTTGAAAGAGTTATAAACATCTAGAAGTCGGACTATCAGAGTGCTTTTATTCATCATTCTGTATCTTGTCTAAGAATTATGAACATCTAGAAGTCGGACTATCAGAGTGCTTTTATTCATCATTCTGTATCTTGTCTACGAATTATCAATCTTAAAGGGAACACAAACCCAAAGAGCAATGTGGATTGAGTAAAAGCAGTAACATTAGTAGAACACATCAGTGAAAGTTTGAGGAAAATCGGACAATCAGTGCAAAAGTTATGAATTTTTAAAGTTTTAGTGTTGGAACTGCTGGATGAGGAGACTACTAGAGGTTATGACCTGTGGGAGGACCACAATATAAAGAAAATATAAAAGGAATTCCACAAAAATTCATTTTTCTAGCAAAATGAAAGAGTTCTTGACTAACCGCTTTCAGAAACCAGGGGGAATAAGTGCCACCCCTAACATATGTCAGTTATCAAGTTGATGGAATATGTAATTTTCATGAAAAATGAATTTTCATTGAATTCCCTTTTTATTTTCTTTATATTGTAGTCCACTCATACGTCATAACCTCTAGTAGTCTCCTTACCCAGCAGTTGCAACACCAAAACTTTAAAAATTCATAACTTTTGCATCGATTGCCCGATTTTCCTCAAATTTTCACTGATGTGTTCTACTAATATTACTGCTTTCACTCAATCCACATTGCTCTTTGGGTTTACTTTCCCTTTAACATACTACTGTATACATTGCATGTGCATCAGTAATCACTGTGCAACCGTAAAGACAAGTCCACCTTCATATACGTGAACATGTGGATTGAGTGAATGCAACAATATTGGTAGAACACATCAATGAAAGTTTGGTGAAAATCTGACAATCCATTCCAAAGTTATGAAATTTTACAGTATCTGCACAGTCACTGCTGGATAAGAAGACTACCACAGTGTATGATGTCACATGCGTAAAACGATATAAGGAAAATAAAAGGAGAATTTCACAAACCTTTACTCTTTGAATAAAGTGCACATTTCTTCGACTTGTTACTGACGTATGTTAAGGGTAATATCACTGCCCCTGCCTTCTGAAAGAGAGAGGTCGAATGATCTTTTATTACATGAGAAAAGTGACAAAATGTCCAATTTTCTTTATTCTTTCTTTATATCGGTATCGTTGTACACATGTGACATCACAAGCTATAGTAGTCTTCTCATCCAGCCGTGACTGAGCAGAAACTTAAAAAATTCATAACTTTTGAATGGATTGTCCGATTTTCCTCAAAGTCTCACTGATGTGTTCTGCTAATATTGCTTTATTCACTTGACCCACAAGTCTATGAACATGAACTTGACCTTTAAGTCTTATTTGACTTCAAATGGTTTTCTTGCATTTTTCCTAACTTGAGTTACTATCAAATAGTAATAGTACATGTATGTGCACTATATGAACTGTCATAAAATCTGTAAATGTACAAAAATTCATACTACAGTGTACTTAGGGCAAACTACCTCATCTGTAGGCATTAACCAACTTTAAAGTCTAACCAATGAAGAGCGCAACATGGTTGTACTTGTACAATTTGGACCTACTCATTATGGCATTAATCTTGATTGCAGGCAAGCACTGTCCTGTCTACATTCATTCAGTATTCATGTGCTAACTGTATAGTATCTTTGGATAGAAGCATGCATAACAATTGTCATTCCTCACTGAGCGCATGTGGAATATTTACCTCCGCCGAGGGAGGAGGTTATGTTTTCGTTACCGTTTGTTTGTTTGTTTGTTTGTTTGTTTGTTTGTTTGTTTGTCCTTGTGCAAAATAACTCAAAAAGTAGTTAACGGATTTGGATGAAACTTACAGGAAAGGTTGAAAATGACACAAGTAACGAACGATTAAATTTTGGTAGTGATCCGAGAATTCTTAAGGGAATTTATGAAGGATTTTTGGTATTTTGACAGGTAGGGTCAATGAACTTGGGAGTTCAAGCTGCGCATTTTTTAGGTTTTCAAACGCGCACTAAAGTGCGTGCTCCAGTTTCTGCAGCTGGGCGAGGCGCGGTGCGTAGCTGAGGGTTTATGGCGTAACAAAGGCTTCTATATTGGGAAATCAGGCGATTTTTCAGCATGTATACCTGTGGGTACAAAAATCACTGATCTCTATGGAAGAGCCCAAAGAGCTTTTCCCCAGAGGTGGAGAGGAAAAAAGTCTCTTTGGGAAGAGCAAGATCATCGGTGGAAAGTAACTGCTTGGCGGAGGTCTGAGTGCTTTTCTAGTTTGCATTGTGGACATTTTCACAAATTGTGCACTTCAGTGGACTGGTACAAAATAATAACATTTTGTCTGTACAAATATTGGGGTGATTCCAATTATTTAAAAAGAAATGGTCTCATCAGTGAAGTCATAAATAAGTGAAGCTCAACTGAACTGACCAAATTATTAATGCAAAAAAAAAATTAGATTGCAGTATTTGGGGAATACACGTAAGGCATGTTTGCCTAAGATAGATTACAATAGAAAAAGGCATCTGGTCTTGTGACATCACAGTGAGCAATTGCCCTAAGTCCTGTAATATTTGTACCCTACTAACAGGAAGTCGTACTATGAATGTGTACACTCTGCTGCATCACTTGCATGCTGCATCCGCAAAATCATACGCTACATTGTGTTAGAAACCAAACTATCATTAAAGGACAAGTCCACCTTCATATATGGTTTGTGTGAATGCAACAATATTAGTAGAACACATCAGTGAAAGTTTGGGGAAAATCTGACAATACGTTCAAAAGTTATGAATTTTTAAAGTATTTGTGCAGTCACTGCTGGATGAGGAGACTACTACAGTGTATGATATCACATGCGTACAACGATATAAGGGAAAAAAAAGGGAATTTCACAAAACTTTACTTTTTGAATAAAGTGCACATTTCTTCGACTTGTTACTGACATATGTTAAGGGTAATATTATTCCCCCTGTCTTCTGAAAGAGAGAAGTCAAGTATTCCTTTGTTATGAGAGAAAAGTGAAAATATGTTGAATTTTCTTTATTCTGTCTTTATATCGTTGTACACATGTGACATCACAAGCTATAGTAGTCTTCTCTTCCAGCTGTGACTGAGCAGGAACTTCAAAAATTCATAACTTTTGAACGGATTGTCTGATTTTCCTCAAACCCTCACTGATGTGTTCTACTAATATTGCTGCATTCTCTCAACCTACATGTCTATGAAGGTGAACTTGTCCTTTAACTGTTACTGCGGGTTGAACACACATGCTGTATAAACCATAGGGGGTCCTAAATGTAAGCATGATTACCAAGGGCTTTGAAGAAATATGAATTCACAAAAGGTTTCATGCATATTTTCCTGCATAATCACGAAAGATATGCATCTTTACTGGAACATCAATTGCTCATTTAGTGGCAAGTAATTTTTCTAGGTGTCCAAAAATGCATACTATACAGGTCTACTTGCTAGGAAGGAAAAACAACTACAAATGTATACATTGAATGCTGTATTTTAGTACGGTATAGTCATAAAAATGCTTTTAATATTATAGTTGTATGTATATCTCCTTCTTGATAAACAAAGTAAAACATTCTGTTCAAAGCAAATGAGTGCAATGACAGAATGACATAAATGTAACACAAATAATGTCAGATCACAAAAGTACATTCATAAAATATTCATGCTGCAGGCAGCTTTTATTCTGTTAAGGTCAAGAACATGAGCGTGCAATGGTGTTTGGTCAAGACAAGAAGTCTGGGCCTCTCAACATTTTGCTGCTCATACACAAACACAGGCCCCAGGCCATGTTGTAAACATGTTGTCTTCACACTTATCTCAAAATACAAGCAAATAGTATGTGCTGAGTCATCACACATGAAATAGTTAGACCTAGACACCATAGAGACAGAAATGACAGTGTATGTATGTGTTGCTATCATTAAATTTCCTCAAATTTGACAGATCATCATAATATGTTTGTTTCTTCTCTGTTATCATTTTAATCATATGCTGCAGATTTCAAGTTCTTGTGTGGACAAATTTACATTTAAAGCAAGCCACCCATAATTCAACCTAATGCTCTCCAAAATTTGACCACCACAACTACTGTACGTAGAAACCTATGGCACTGGTTTGACCGCACTTGCACGCGGTCAAATTTTGGCACGGGAGGTTGAACAGGAGGTCGACCCTTGGTACAGGTCCTATACACGTACTTACAGATACATGTAGACACCATACATGAAACATGGCAGACCTAAACTGAGTCTCTTCATGTCAATATGCAAACCCAGCGCTAGTGTACTTTTGCACCTCCTCATTAATTGATCTCCAAACATGCACAAACTCACTCTAAATATTCAATAACCAAAATATTTGCCTCTAAGTGAGATTCAAGTCCAGTAGAAATGAGATAGCCTCTGTTTTGACAATTTTAACGGTTGATCACAGATAGTTCACTCTGCGCTAACTGCGTTGCACCGAAGCAGACAGCGTGACACTGGTTATATGAAACACGTTTATGGCACGGCCCTACGGGCTGCGAGCGCTGTGATTAATCTGAATGCAGCAATCTCATAGCAATCACAAGCAAGTTCTTCTATGGCATCTTTAAAAAAAGATTTATATGTTTTCCGCTTTTCCCTCCAGCTTGTACAGTTGTGCGGTAGCGACTGAGCTATGTTTGGGGTTGTTGTGTTGTTTGTGGTGTGTGTGTGTATGTATGTGCATGTGTGTGTGAGGCTGTGTGTTTTGAATAAAAATAAGGTGGTGAAAATGTGATATATAAAAATATAAAGAGAAAGGATGGGAAAAATGGGAAATTCATAAAAGTAGTAAAAAGGCTAACCTGGGAAAAAATAAACCAAAACATTAATTAAAAAAAAATAGGAAAGCAAATACAAAAAGATTGAAAACAAAAATGCAATAACGGAATAATGAGAAATGAATCAAAACTGGATGAAAGGAAAGGTCAGTAGGAAAGAAAGAAAGAAAGAGAATTGCACAGGTAAAAGAAAAAGATGCATCAAAAGGAAACATAAGAAAAAGATACTTGATTGGAAAGAAAGGAAGGGAGATGGAGGAAAACATAACCGGAAGGAAACCAAAACAGATATAGAACCTAGACCCTATAGGCAGAAAATGAGATTGAATAGGAAACAGAGAAAAGTCAGACAAGAGGAAGTCCACAAAGAAAGGAAGGAAAGGCAAAGTTAGGAATACCTGAATATTGAAGAAAATGGAAAAAAGAATCAAAGACAGAAAAGAAAGAGAAAGACATAAAGGTATGCATACACATATGCTCAAATGCTCTGTAAAACCGTTTCCGCACGAATTAATTGAAGAAAAGGGAAAAACAAATTTTAGCTTTTCAAAGATTCCATAGACAAAGCCACTGTAAACGCTACATTCATACCAAATGATCACCCCTTGCTTGCAAGCGCTGCACGTATTCGTACTGTTCAAATTGCTTGTGTGCAGAGCAGCATTTCAAGCAATTGAGGTTTTCCTACACTTGCAAAACCGTTAAAACGTAACTTGTATCCGACTTCGGAGACACAGATGCAATTATTTAATGTTACTGAATAACTAAGGTTTGTGCATGTTTAACGGTTAGAAATCATTCGAGGAGGAGGAGCGAAAGTACACTAGCGCCTGCAAACCCCAGTCTGTCTGTGACTAAATGACTTTCTTCCACTTCTTCACTACCCATCCACAGTAAATAAGCCATCTCCCGGCTGGCGGCTCCCCATGCCCATGCATGCATGATGCAGTGTACACTGTCACTGTATGAATGTTGCCTCGTATGGTCGGTAGTAGGGCCTACTTCCACTATTACTAACTAGTGAACTAGTGTACTCGTTCTGAGTCGTAGCTGCTCCATGGAGAAATGAGAATATTTAGAATCTGTTGTAGGTCAATGGAATACATGCAGCAAAGTTGCTTTTAGCCAATCACATCTTTCAGCAGTGTTTGTCTCCCTGTTTACTTACCCTTTGCCTGACCATTGAGGTAACGATTTCTTTTATGAGTGGAATGGAGGGATCCCCGCCCTCTGGGGGGATCTGAAAATTTTCTCGCACGAATCCGATTTGCACCGCAAACGATACTCCGTGAACCAAGCCCGGTCGGGTTGTTGGTGGTTGGAGCGGCAACTCTTCGCCCATGTTTCTCCTTTTATCGACAAACAAAGAGGGTCCAGAATGTGCAAGCACTACTTCTCCAGGATACCTGTTCATTGGCACTCCATTTTCGCGATCAGGGTGCGGCGTAAGACAGAATCGGGCACAGCAGATGAGCCAACATCCATTTCAGTGTTCCCAGTGCTTCTATCAGAGTTCCGTCATTTCGCTGAAAATAAACATGGCGCGGGTCACGTGACGCGAGAGGACGACGATCTAGGGAAAGGGGTCAAGGATCGCAGAAATGTTCGGACACGACAATTCGGCGCGACTTTCCAATTTAAAATTACGATTTGTGTGGCTGAGTTTTTCTAGTCTTAAAAATTAATTTGGGGTACATTTCCGGATAGACATGCACATCTGAATGTCTTTACACAGACATTAAAAGCCAAGATGAAAGCAGCTGAAGGCGTCGACTGATGACTTTTGACATAATCATTCAACAGTTCAGTTCCCAAATATTTGTCCTCTCGTGATTTTGATGGCTTATTCTTGAGCCATTTTTTTTTTTTTTTTTTTAGGAATCCCATTTTCAATATGAATTAAATGTATGCTCATTGGTCACGAAACTATGTAGGCCTAATAATCCGAACGTTCAAGTTGTAATATATTTAGTGTTCTTCCTCTTAAGACATTTATTTTCTAGTAGGCCGATAGGCCCTACTTTGCCACAAGACATAATTAAAGGAAACAGCATGTTATCGTTAGATATCACTGCATATCGTCATGCTTCTGGTAACTTTTTTTTTTACAAAGGCCAACTTTCGTCATTCAAATCAATGCCACAGCACATAAAATCGCCAAGACTCTCTTTCTCTCTGTTTTTTTTTTAAAAATCATTATCGATGTAATACAATAGCAAATGAGTTTTAACATGAAACAAAAATTGCGATCAATCTATGGATGACCACGCGCAAGTGAGAGTTGGGCGATTCATGTACATCGTATAACATAGCATGCGACATAGTAAGTGGCGGATGATGAGTAGGTGTACTTCCTGTTGTCCACACAGGGACCAGTGACAGGGACTTGAAGAGGGCGACACCAAGATCCAGGAAGCAAACAAAGGGGCGTGGCCCATTGTCATTTAGGGGAAGTCCCTCCTTTCCTTTTGTTATTGTGCGCGCTATGATATCCTTTTTCGTATTTCGTGCTTTCTATATTTTCTATACTAGTAGTTCATATTCTGATCGCGACAGGATTTAATACGAGTACATAAGACAGGAGAAGAGTAAATTTCTGGTGTTTATCGGACAATTTCTCCCAATATGTTCTTTGCACTGTCAAGAAATCATTCTTTCAACTCAGCTCAGTTTCAGTTTCATTTTGATTTTACTTGTCCACTTGTAGACCGTACATATAAACAGAAATACACGTACACAAATAGGCCTACAGAATGATAATGACAAAATCAGAGACTTATAAATTTACTCGTAGCATAATATAGACATAGGGGCCTACAGGTACATGAATGGAAATGACATAGGTGAACATTTATGTATTTCGAGGTACACAAGTGAAGGAGACCGCCATCAATAAGCAGTATGCTTGACTGGGTTGACGACCTCGGGTAACACGATCCATACAACAAAACCAAAACAAAACAAAAAAAAAATCAAAAAATCAAAGTTTTGATTGGAACTGAAGGAGGAAAGACAGATTTTAAAAAGTCACTTCAACCCCTACCAGAGTGCAGTAGATGGAATGCATTAAGTTAAATATAGGACTACAACAAGAAGAACAGAGAAGGGGATACCTGAAATAGAAGAGAGAAAGTGGTCAAAGCATTGGAGATTTCCCCCCCCCCCTAATTGTATACAAAGAATAAATTATTGTTACCTATAGGGATTCTATATTTTGAGCCTCAAAGAGTAAATGATAAAGTGGGTAACAGCAGTGGAGATATTACTGAAATATACAGTACAAGGAATTAACGACTCTGATTATCTGAAGAGTTAAATCACACGTATCAGTGACAAATATGCAAATAGGCCTGACAGTCATACAAAGAGACAAGTTATTGAGAAGGATGGTGAGAAGAGATTTTGTTATCAGGGAGGATTTTAGAAGAAAAGATTTATAATGTGTTGAAAGAGAAAGTTACACAAAAGCAACTGCGGATAAGATCACTACTTAACTAACAGACAACGATTGAGGGAAAAAAATGATAGGGTGATTTAACACAAAGGGAATAACTTCAGCTGTTTAAAGGCTCATTCTCAACATTATTAAAAATCAATGGTTCCCGATTTCCGCTTTGTCGGGTGAAATGAACATTCATTAAATGTGCGTGTGTGAGGTAAAATCAGCGTAGATTCTGTCTCCTTATAGTATATAATAAATTATGAGCTTTTTATTGATATAATATGACTATCATTTTTATTACCAAATATTACCATAATGATTACAACTTGTATATGTTCCTTTGTGGAGTTATTCATTATGAGCTCCCTCGTGGAGACATTATAATGTATATCTAATAATGACATTTGATTTCCTTAAGATCTATTATGGTTTGATTGATCAGCATTGTCTGGGGGCAAATCATATGTTTAATAGTGTCCCATTTTTTGTCTCTCATATTTTCTTTAAAATAAGAACAACGCGTGTGTGAGCTACCTGCCTGCAACTATAAAGATTAAGAAAAGGATAATGCACTAGTACCATTAACGAATGCGCTTAAAACCATTTTATCATATAGCACACGATATACTTGATATTATTTTTTTTTTCAAAGCATATGTAGCATAGCGGGTACGTTTTGGGTTCATGCATGGTTCATTAGTGTTCCATGGTTATGAAAAGACAACTGTAATGTGCCATTATATATACAAAAGATGAGAGAGAGGAAAAAGTGGTCGGAAGATAGGGGAAGAAAGAGAAGGAAAGAGAGAGGGGGAGAGATGTTGTAAAAAATTATGTTCGAGGAATGAAGTAGGTGTGTCTATATATTTTTTTTTGTAGTAGGCTTACCCTATATCATAAATGTATTCGTTCTAACAGGTTAAACAAGCAAACAAATTACGGTTCCTATTGTAAAAGTTTTAAAAAATCATCAGAGGGACGAAAGGTTGAAAAAAAATGGAATGCATCCTGAACTGGAGGCAATCCTTGGACTAATCCTATGTAGTGTTATGCGTCAATTCTTGTTCACTCGGCTTTGGTTTAGATCAACAGCTTAATTATTTGTTTCACAAATATAAGTTAATCAGAAATGGACTCTTGTCCTTAAAATAGATTGACATTCTTTCCCAATGGGAAAACAGTTTGCATGCGTAAGATAAAGTACTGTTATAATGAACGGATTGAGAGAATGATTTGAAGGACATGAGTAACTAATACGACAATGAGCTTTTCAGTCTTTGTTGTACTACTAGTGTCTGATGCAAAACGTGGACGCTTGCTCCGAGAAATAGGAAGTTTTGAAAATATGAACTTTCTCCAAACACAAAATATCTAAAATAGATATAGCTAAAACACAGAGTGAAACATTAAGGGGACATAATCGTTCAAAATTGATGATTTTGCTTTTTTTTTTAAATGCTGATTTCAATATGATGTCCTCTCTTTACGTCATGTATAGTGGTAGAACAATCCCAAGAAAAATAATGTAAAAGTTATATCACAAACTTTTAATTGCCTTGACCTGTTACTGAGGTACTGGTAATCATGTAAATGTGACAATGTTCTCTTTCGATGTCTGTTTAACAAATAATTGTTTCAAAAGTGGTATTGCTGAACAGCCTCTCGATTTTTACAGTGTATATGAAAACGAATGAAGTAAAAAACTGACTAGTGAGTACACACGCTGTCTGGTAAACGGAGCATCACAACAAAACTCCAGAACCGTAACCCCAGTACGTGTGTATCAAAGAGAATCTCTTTGGTGTGTATTAATTCCATCTCTCTGCATGCTGTACATCTTATCTGCCGCCCTCATCGATAAGACCTATACAGTCCCCATGACAACGTTTAGCGAAATTTTACTGCGAGTCGGTCACCTGTTGTGAGCATTCATCATTTTTTTCATGAACTGAGTATGTAGGAAAACAGGACGGAGATGGCAAAGACTGTTACAATATCTGATGACGTAAGTTCCAATTACAATGCTTGTTAATTAGTTTCATTTGTGAAGGTGTTATCTTTCATATTTGGCGTTCGGTTAGCTCACTGCAGCGCACCCGGCCCCGCTGCGACCGCAGTCGAGTTCAGCATCTGCTGCACGCCTGTCGATTGCATGTTAGTGCTCACTGTGCTGTGTGATGCACTATGCTACTCTCGCTGCGCGCTGCTGCTGCGAGCTGCGTCTTCTTCGTGATCGAAGTTGCCAATAGTGGAATAAATGTGTCTGTTCTCGTCACAAGCTCATATTATAGTTTCGTGAATTGTTTCATTGTTTATTTCAGGCATCAATCGCTGCCGCAGGCAAATGGTTCTGGAAGGAAGAAACCAACAGCTTGGAATTTCAACCAAGGTACTGTTTTGGGTCGATTATTCGTAGCGAAGGCGAACTTCTGTACTACGTATATATATCATGCAAGCATTGTGAGCGGCAGGAATGCCTTCGTGGTGTAGTGGTTATCACGTCTGCTTTACACGCAGAAGGTCCCCGGTTCGAACCCGGGCGAAGACATAAATGTTTTTGCCGTCATTTTATTTACATTTATAAGAAAGAAAAAAAAGGAAAAGAAAAAAAAAAAGATGTTCCGCAACATTAACAGTATTCTTAGAAAATTACCTCTCAATACTCGCCTGTGTGTTTATACTTTTGTACAGCAGTGCATTTAGAATTGAACATCCATAATTAAGAAGATTATTTATTTTCCTTTTTTTTTCTTTCAAAATAATGAAAACCAGGTTTAGCTAGTAGAATACTATAAAGTGATAGCCACGTATATGTAGTAATGATGAGGATAGCAATGATATTAGCAGTATGTAGCAGTACTAATAGCAATATAACTAGTACTGAATAGTAGAGATCTAGTAATAGTATAAATAATGACAAAATATTATCAAATACGCTCATTGCATGAGCGTATTTGATAGAAATGAATACTTCAAATATGAAATTGAATGACAAAACAATGAAATTGGCCGGGAAAACCTGTAGTAATGATGATAATGATACTATGCATAATAGTAACATGATTTATGAAAATTATGCAAGCAATAATTACATTCATATCACTATCAGTTATATTGATTTCATATTGTTCATGATATCAGTAGTGACTGTACAAGATTCTATGTTTTTATTCTATCTATGACTAACGTATAAGTTATTAAATTCCTAATAGTGAAATATCGGAATATGGATATATAGTATACGAGGCCAGATGTTGTTTAATTTTTTTTTTTTTTTTTTTTGCCTTTACAAGTTACATGTTTTACCCAGGATATGTGTGACATGAACTTCAGTTTCACCTACAATGCATTATATGTGGTTGAACCATGAGAGTGAGATTGTTTTAAAACATGGAAAGAAAAGGTAGATATCTGATTAAATGGAATTCATTTTTATGTGTTTCATTGCATTGCTGCACATTTTTTACATTGTTATAGTTACAATATAGAGGGACCCCAGATTGCTTCCAACTAATGTCATTCTGAATCATAAGAAAAGAACTTAAGTCTGACAGGTTCATTTTTCAGATTCATTGGATTTGAATCATTTGTTGCAAATAATACACAATTTCATGTCGTGTTGTATCTAATAATGACTCATTTCATTCAAGTCATACAGTTGTTATTATGGAATGGCTAATAGAAGATATCTTTATCATGCAATCATTTGATGTAGTAATGTCCATGGTATAGAAGAAGAAGAAGAAAGAAGAAGTATACAGGCCACTCCCATTATAATGAAGTCCTCGGGACTGGCAGCTTTCTTTCGTCATATATTTGAAAAACAAAAATACAGCCGAGCAGGCAGTTATTCAAAGATTTTAAGGGACCCCAGATTGCTTCCATTTTTCCA
The DNA here is from genome assembly GCF_040938485.1 of Diadema antillarum. NCBI lineage: Eukaryota > Metazoa > Echinodermata > Echinoidea > Diadematoida > Diadematidae > Diadema > Diadema antillarum. The sequence continues at coordinate 62,707 of NW_027272317.1, read as the reverse complement.
TTTTTACAAGAATTTTGTGATAACCATGTTCATTATGGTAATAGTGCACTTATACAGATGTACCAACACTTTCACAGTGATTAATGTAGTTGCTGTTATGTTAGTTTTTTGCTTTCTTTCTATAATTCTGTGGCAGTGCAACACAGCCCATAGATCCAAAAGATAAGAAGAATCAGAGGAAGAAAACTCATGTGTTTGGAGATACAAGCAAGAAGGATAGGTAAGTACAATGTATAAAATATAACAAGGAGATTAGAGACTTATCTGTGGAACTTTTACAATGAGCTGTTGTCTCTTAAAGGTCCTGTTTACCTTTGGGAGCGGTGATTTAAAAAATGTTGAAGATATCACATTTGATGCATATGTGTAGGCCAGTTGTATCACAAAATTTTTTTAAAATAAAGTGTAAGATATGAGGAGATATCACAATTTTCTCACTAAACCATAACTGTAGACGGTTTAGTCTGAAAACATCTTTATCATAACTATTGTTCACATTTTGTACATTTAACAATACAGTGTACTTAACACCGATTATACTGGTTCAAATTTTTACATTGGTTGTTGATATTCCTGACTCACATTTTAGAACTCTTTTGAAGCTCTAATGCTGGGTTTTTGTATCATCCGCAAATGGTAAATTATGCCTTTAAAGTTCATTTGTCCCTTATGCAACCTTGAAAATCAGATTCCTTTCATAATTAAGCTGGTACATTGAGTGGTAGGTAATTCAGACCTTTCCTCAAAATAATAGAATTTGGAAACTTCCTGATGACAAAGGGGGAAACAGTACTGCAGATTTCAAGTGAATTTATGTGGACCTTGCAAAATTCAAACCATTTTTCTTGATACAAAAGGGGGATTTATTCTCAAGTGATATCAGGTTTGTTTTTCATTTCTTTTTAAAAATCTCTGTGGTGTCTTGCTGTAAGGTACAATTGTATCGTACACAATGTAGGGAGACATTATTCTTCAACCATGCAAAGTTTTGTGACATTTGCCTAAAGGATGTGTGACCTTAATACATAGTTTCTCAAGATTCTCTTTTGCAGGAGTGATTTTGCTGTAGGAAATATTGTGCTATATAAATAAAAGGATTGCTGCAGGTGGAAAGGACTTTACTGTCAGAGTACACAAAGAGTTATAAACTTCCAAAGATAGAGTAAGGTTTGACAGTGCCTGGTCTTTATTTGATCAAATGTCGGTTAACTAATATAAGATTAGAAGTTGACTTATGATTTGAAACAGGTGGAAATCGTATCTGGGGAAATAAAGGATCAATGATAATTCTGTGACTATTATAACCAAGAGTATGTTAATTGATGTGAGTGTCCCTTGTAAACATGATGGCACTTGAGAGTCATCTCTAACTTCCCAGAAGGGCAGGTGAACAAAAATATTTATAACAACATACCTGGTACTTGATTGAGAATGAAATTCAACATACAAACTATTAGTATGGATGTCTAAAAAAAAACAAAAAACAAACAAACAAACAAACAAAAAAACCCTTTCACGCCATAGTTAGAGCTGCTATATGAAAATTCAGTTCAGTGAGCCATACATACTAGATGTTTTCTGCTGTGGTTTTATGCACCATGAGTTGTTTGTTTTTATAATTCTTAAAATTCTCTCCAAATCCAGGGCAACACCAAACAAATTTGATGGGAAGGGTCAAGGAGGGACTAAAGGCATTCAGGGAGGCGGTATAGGAGCAAGGTCAGCCAGGTCCAACAAGGCAGAGAAGGAGACCTCGGTCACTTTGCAGAGAGTCAAATGTAAGTTTTAGCCAAACAAGTATAGTGATGGATGCACAGTGGGTGATTTCAGATTCGGTGCTAGTGCTAGTGCTAGTGCTATCTCAGCACTAGCACCGGCGATAAAACCGAACTTGAAATCACGTTGGTGTTGGGAGTTGACCTCAAAATTATGATGTATTTCTGTTTGCTGGTGCTGGGCTCGGTGTTGAATGTCGTCTGCTCAACCGAGCTCCGCCGTTTGTGTTAGCGATTTACGTTCTTTTTCCCTATTGACTAACACTAGCCCCTAGGGATTATCATTTTCATCATTTCAAGTTCGGTGCTGGTGTTAGCGTTGCCGTGCGAAACCTGCATTCACTTCCATTATAAGATGCACGTTTTACGTGCAAAGTCTAAATGCTAATGCAGTGGTCGCCCACGTAACGTACACAGACACTCTCAACATGGCTATATAAATCTGAGCCTAAGAGCAAAATTAAGGTAATTGTGATTTCAAGAAGAGATGAAATTTGTGGTATTTTAATCAGTCTTCCTCATTATGTGTCCAAAACTAAGCAGTCATGGCTGCATCTTTTAATATTTGCCTGTAGTTACGCGCGACAATTTTTTCGTTGCACAATTCTCGCAGACTGCGTGGTGGTGCTTTGCTAGCACCTCGGTGTTGGGATAGATAATTTTGATCGGTATCACTTCGTTAATCTGAGCGCCGGTGTTGGAGCTCGATTTAACGCAGTTATTTGGGAGCTAGCACTATAGCACTAGCACCAAACTTGAAATCACCCAGTATGTCTCACTGAATGGACTTATGAAGACTTCATGAAGTCCACAAAGTTTGCCAATGTCTCAACTGCATATGTTTTTTTTTTTTGCGGTTTTTTTTTACGTGAAAGTAGGAGATGGACAGTGGCCAAGTGTTCATATGAAATCTCTGATCCCAGAGGAACAGTGCTTATAGATTTGCTGTACTGTAATGTGTTGGCAAATTTTCACAATAATTTTTTTTTTCTCATTAGTAATAACTGGCAATGTGAATTGATTTTATTCCTTTTTGAGTCAATTAGATGTAAGTGTTCATCAGCCTTTCTGCCTGCTGTAAGAGATTTGTCAGCACTGACTTCTCATGCTCTTAGTTATCCTCCCTTTTCAAATCACAAAGTCAATACCATTGTTACAAAATAACTTACACTCTCTAATTCCTTCAAATTCTGCATTTCCTGAACTATGAGAGAAAAAAGCAGTGCATTTAATTAGAGTGATTGAGCAATGATAAATGAAATATATAATTCAATGCCTTTGTAGACATAATCATTGCTATCCGTTGATGTATAGCTATTATGTTCTGTTTTGTTTCAGCTGTTGCTCTCTTCATGTTAAATGAAGTGAATTTCCCAACTGACTCCTTTGAGATGTGCTTGTACGAGTAAGTATGGGAGCAGATTACAGTAACCTTGCTTGAACTGCAGATATTCTGTATAGATCCAAAGATCTGCCAAGCAGATTAGATATACTGTACATCTTAGATTTGTAATGATGTGGTATTGAAATGCAGAAAAACTTTAGAAAGTCAGTGTATGAGGAATTAAGACATTTCATTTGGTGATGTGCTTGCATATCTCTCATGATCATCCAATTTAGATTGTGCAGGCATAATGGAATAGAGTAAAATGATACCATTTCTCTATTTATCTGCTTTCAAGTACATTGTAGTGTGTTTTTCTAAAATTAGTGTACCGAATATATAGAATTTTTTTAGGCTCTCTTTTTTTAAAATTTTGCCTGTAATCCAAGTTTTGTGTTTCCCAAAAGTTTTCAAGATCCAAGATAATTCTGATTGTATTAGGTTTGTTTCTAAACTTCCATGCTTTTAGAAGTGTACATGGTGTGCGCATGCCTTACGGTAGGTTACCCCGCCAGTCTGTGTTGATTTAACAGTATGACTTTTAAGAATGAGACAAAATAAAGTTATAGTCTATCTGTGACTCTCTACTAAAAACTAAAAAACCGCTTTGCATTTGCAAATTGTGTGTATTGCGTGTGAGTCACTGTTTTCCAATTAAAAAAGTCACTGTATTCCAATTAAAAAAGTCACTGTATGAGAAGACATGGGTAATGTGCCTGCATAGTCTTTCGTATTGGATCCATTTAACTTGTGAAAACAAGTTGCCAAGTTGCATCATTTGCAAAAAAAAAAAAAGAGGATTTGTATTGCATTTGAGTCACTGTGTTTCAAGACTAGTATTTTTATTTAACATTTCCTCATTTCTACTGTTCGTTTTGTGATATTTTCCTCAAAGTCCAATACATAATCTTTTAATGCCTTTCTTTCATAAGGCTTGGACAATTTGATGAGTTCCTGATTGGTCTGCTGAACTATTTTGCCAGCTATTTTGACAAACTTACCTTGGAGAAGAAACCAAAGCAAATGACAACGTAAGTTTTTAAATGTGTTTCCATAGATCTTGGAAAAGTATCATTTGGATCATCATGTGCTTGTTAAAATAGCTCAAAATCAAATACTTTAGTGACCTTATTATATTATGCCATTACAGGTTCGATGCGAAGATGAAATTCATTGTCAAGTGCAAAGTGAATGAAAATGTAAAGAAGAGTTTGTTGCTCTGTCAGTGTGTTTATAGTTAAGTTTATCCAAAAACTAAGCCTTTTTACAGCAGGATTTTTATCATTGAAAATCCATGATGGTTATCTGTTATAAGGAAATTTCTCCTTATTTGTCTATCCATGCCGGTATCCCTTCAAATCACACATGTCTAAAGGATATGAGAGATAAACTTATGAGATGTAGGACCCTGCATCATTGCCAAGAATATGTTACAAATATTTGATAATAGTTTGGTGTTGCCCTTGGTTCTATAAAGAATTATGTATAATAGATTGTACCTAAGGTATAATCTTCAGATTTTGTTTTACATACACAGCGTAATTCAGTCCACTTTCCTACATTCTCTGTATTCGTAAAGAAATTATTATTACTGTACTACATGTATTTTTCAAATGTTGGTGGTATGCTTGCATATTTCATATGATTTATACGATTGCACTTTCTTGTGATGTAGGGAGCCAAGTGCTGCTGAGCAGGAGGCCATGGCAGAAATCACAGAGCGCATGGATGTTGCTAAGAGGCATCTTGCACAGAGCTACTGCATCCTCATCCTGGGATTGGGACTGCAGGAACATCATCACATGGGTAGTGGCAAGTATGTATATGAACCAGGGATCTAGTAGCATTGTGTCCAGTCTGTAGAATGTTGCTGTAAGGGATAATCTGTGTCCATATGATGATATCTTATGTAAAAAAATTAATTACATTATGATTCCATTGAAATAAATCCACAATCTTGAAGCAAAGCTATAAGAAATATAAAGCAGACAAATCAGCCATAACCCAAAGTTTATATTGATCTCGGGTGATGAAGATTTTGCCCATCAGTCAAGGTATCATCTCTGATAATAATAAAAATGTGTTGATTTGAAGTGTATATTGTTATACATGCTATTGCAGTCTTCCTCTATTAATGATGCGATCAAAATATTCAATATATTGCTGCATCATTTAGCATTCCTGTCGTGTACTGAGGCTAAAAGACATTATGAGTCATCCGATTCAACATTAAATAAAGTCTTACACACATTTCATCCCCATTTGCAGTAAAAGGCAGTCTTCAACATACAAAGACAGAGAGATATACGAGGTGAGTCATAGATGCTATAATTTTCTGTAGTCAGCTAATCAAAAATATACAGAATGTCAAAAAAAAAATTACAGTCAGACTGTTCGCATTGATAAAATATTCAAACAATCTAAGTGCTGTTTCAGGGTATGAAACTATAACTCATTATGTACATATTGCAGGAAACCCCATTCAATTTGGTTCAGTGGTCACGAAGAAATGTGGATCTTTGTAATACTGTACATGTAATGGGTCCATTTCTCCCAAGTTTAGCACTTGGATGCTCCTGGCATCCATATGAATGAAAACGTTTTGTTCACAACTAACAGGGCAACTAACAAATGAATTCAAATTCTGTGCATAACAGTACATCAATATGTGAGTATACAAATTTGTAGATATGTAAATATTGCTGTAATGATCATCTTGATGAAAACAAAAGAGACAAAGAAAACAAAAAGTCAAAAAGGAAGACCTCAATCCAGTCTTCAATGAGTTAACAGTTTCATGTCTTTCTTAATTATTCATTTTCACACCTCACTAATGTTTGCAAAACTCAGAAATTTGCATCCTTTTTGATGTAATTCATTTCTCATTTCTTTAGTTGAAATGAAACAAGTAGTCACTTTTTCAAGAGATTCTTGTCAGAGAACGCAGTGAACAAGTTGGTATTTGTAAGGTGTGCAATGAACAGAATGGATAAGGTGTCTCCTTTACAAAACTTAGAGGGAAGGGACTTCTGACGTGCTTTACAAAGATCCCCATTTGTCTGTGGCCACTGAAGCAAATCAAGTGGGGTTTCCTTCAGGATATAGTAATAAGTTAAGTTTCATACCCTAAAATTGCAGTTTGATTGATTCACTACTTTTAAGGTTATCATTGCAGAAAGTCCGATTGTAATTGAATTGATTGAATAATGATCTGACTGTATGTTATAATTCATTGTCATCATGGTGCTGTGTGCTCTTTAGGTGTCATTTGATGAGTAGTATTATTTTCTTGAATATTCTGTGTTCCAAGTTATTTGAATGAGGTAAATTTTCTGCAGGTGATAAGAAAATTTCATTCCACCATACCAGAGAAATGTTTGATTTTTTTTTCTTTGCTTATCCGACCTTTTTTCAGACATTGTACAAGTTCTGTGTTTATCTCGTCTGGCTGGTTTTCCGCAGAAAAGATCACGACCTCATTAACAAAGAACTCGGGAGGTGAGCTGATTTTACAACGTCACAAATTTATTGTCAAGCAATGTGAGGTGGATGTGATAATGGTGCAGGTTTTTTTTTTTCCTTTTAATGTGATGTTTTCTGTGTAGAATGATTTCTTTTTTCTAATCCTTTCAGAAGAACAATATCCTGTAGGCAGAGCTTAGATGTATCTTTAATTGAATCCATTATTTTATGCTTTCATCGATTTTATTGTTGTGTTTTTACTCTTACATTGGTTAATGTAAAAAATATGCAGATCATTTCTCCATTTCGATTTGATTTGACATATGCTTTTGAATAATTTCTCTTCAGGATGATGTGACTTTTGAAATATCAGTGTTCATGCCATTACTTCTACGAATCTACATTTTGGTCCTGTGTTTGTTTTGCTTTTATGTCTTATTTTCTAGAATATTTCTTGAATACATAGACGCATTTAACCATTAACGTTTCTATTATTTTCTCTCCCCATGTGACGAACTAGGGTATTGCGGTCAGATGTCTTCAACCCAGCACTGAGGATAAAGAATTCCCCCGAGGAAGACAATGATAATGATGAGGAATTGGCCAGGGACATGTTCACATTCACCCCAAGCATCACTCCAGCAGAAAGGAGGAGAATCAACAGGTATCAAAGTGGCTATTTATTACATTATGTGATGAAGGTCAGTGGATGCTGTGTGCTTGTGTACGAGTGTGTATGAATGCCTTCAAATGTGGACAACTGAATCAGAAAGTATGCTTTGTTAGTTGATGGCATATGTACACTCGATGAAAGGTACTTTCATTTGATGAATCTCGAAGCGAAGCATGAATCGGAAGTTTTCTGTCAGTCAATGTCACACATTGGCTTGTTGTTTGCAGGCTTCATTTTACAAATGGCATTCAGATGCGCAAAGTCAAAAGTGTTTGGTAAAAGTGTGTAGATGTTTCTATGCACAATTGAATGTTACCTCTGAAGTGGTACATCTTTAAAGGCGGATACCTATATAAAATCTTAGTACATGATCACAATACTGAAATTCCTTTTAAACACTATATACACACTCACACATAAAAGAGAACAAAAACAAAATAAAAACTAGACAAAATGTGACCATCAGTGCTTATAGTGGAGATGAGGTTTGGGCTTTTAACTTTTTGCAAGATACCAAGAAACCACTTATGGAATATTACAGAGCAAGCCATTGTAAGAGGAATTCAAAGTTTATAATATGATGAAAATCGTTTTCGGAATGGCTGAGACATCCCCCAAAACAAAGTAAAACAAAGCGATTAATAAAAGGCGGGTCTCACCTTTTATTAGAATCGCTCTGTTTTGAATACCTCAGCCATTCAAAATAAAACTAATTTTCATCAAATAAACATTGAATTCCCCTTAGAATTATATCCCCTTTTGGCATTTCATAAGAAGTTTCTCATTATCTCACACACACACACACACACACACACACACAAATGCTATATAGAAACCTGAAGTTAGGTCTCAACCAAAAATAAACCAGCTTTAACTGAATACATATCTTAGTTCAGAATAATTTGATGTTATTAAGCTTTCCGTCAAATTCCGTGAAACTTTATATATTTTTTCAAAAAGAGGAAAATGGCAGAAGTAGTGCACTATGTAGTTTGTGCACATTTACTGATGTATTTCTTAACTAGTGTCTATCATATTATATGTATATTGTCTGTGTTAAATTTAAGTTGATTATGCTGCACCTGATCAGAATGTTAACCTCTGTTTGTATAGGCCAGAGAATGTTGAAGTAAACTAACTTGATGACTTTGTATTTCTTCAACAGAGACAGGCCCTCAATTACAAGCATAGTCAAGTAAGTGATCAACAACCTTTCAACAGTCTGTCATATGATGATGTTGTGGAATTGTTTTGAAATGACATGAAATGAAATATAAATGTAACTTATCAAGACAGTCTTGCAGAAGTTCTTTACCAAGATTTATTCCTGGGGTTTTTTTTCATCAGATTCTATATGATATGATAGTAACATGAAGAATATTTATTGCGAGATGTGTGCCTGCTTTTTGAGAAGTTTTTCAAACTTGGCATTGTTTCTTTATTACTTATGTGTAGCAACTTCTCTTACTGCATTGAATATATTTGGCATAAAGAATTTGGTATACCTGAAATAGCAGTTTGACTGGCATGCTATCATGCAAATAGATTAAAGTGTAGAGCGAAATTTCAGATGTATGATGGGATATCATATGCAGGTTCTTTCCATTCATGTGTTAATGCTGCAGTGTTGTGAATTTTACTCATATATGTTTCAGAACCAGGTCTCCAGTGCTGAAATCCGTACTGCCTACACCCAAGGAGGCAAATGAGTGGTTGTTTGGGAAGCTGACACTAGATTCCTCAGGGTGAGTAACAGAAAGACTGTAATGGAAAGTAACAGTGTACTTCTTGTCAAATGAAACGGTCTAAGATTGAATAAGAAATATCACAAAACAACATATGAAGGAAACAAGGCAAGTGCCATAATGTGTCTCGCCAATTCACGTACAAGAAATTGTACGTGAATGGGATATAACGGATGAAAAAAGAGATATAACAGATAAAAAGAGATATAAAGGAGTAAAAAACTTTTGATCCATAGGTCCGTTTGTTACCAAACTGGGATGGTACATGGAAAATAACTTTTGATCCATAGGTCCGTTTGTTACCAAACTTGGATGGTAGATGTCCCTTGGGGAGTGGATGGTCACCACAAGGGCAAAGGTCACAGGCAGGGGTCAACAAACTTTTAGAGCCCAATGTTAAGTTTTTATGGCGCGTTTCTATTATGGGTCATAACTTTTGATCCACTCCATTTGTGACCAAACTTGGATGGTAGATGTCTCTTTGGGAGTGGATGGTCACCACAAGGTCAAAGGTCACAAGCATGGGTCAACAAACTTTTAGAGCCCAATGTTAAGTTTTTATGGCACGTTTCTATTATGGGTCATAACTGTTGATCCATAGGTCTGTTTGTTACCAAACTTGGATGGTAGATGTCCCTTGAGGAGTGGATGATCACCACAAGGTCAAAGGTCACAGGCAGGGGTCAACAAACTTTTAGACCCCAATGTTAAGTTTTCATGGCGCGTTTCTATTATGGGTCATAACTTTTGATCCATAACTCCATTTGTGACTAAACTTGGATGGTAGATGTCCCTTGGGGAGTGGATGGTCACCACAAGGTCAATGGTCACAAGCATGGGTCAACGAACTTTTAGAGCCCAATGTTAAGTGTTAATGGCGCGTTTCTAGTATGGGTCATAACTTTTGATCCATAGGTCCGTTTGATCCAAAATTGGATGGTAGATGTCTCTTGGGGAGTGGATGGTCACCACAAGGTCAAAGGTCACAGGCATGGGTCAACGAACTTTAAGGGCTCAATGTTAAGTTTTTATGGCACGTTTCTTTTTTGTCATAAGTTTTTACTCCTTTATATCTCTTTTTATCTGTTATATCTCTTTTTTTATCCGTTATATCCCATTCGCGTACAATTTCTTGTACGTGAATGGGCGAGACACATTATGGCACTTGCCTTGTTTCCTTCATATGTTGTTTTGTGATATTTCTTATTCAATCTTAGACTGAACAATTAAGTGTGAAGCATCCTGATGTGTGACAAAAGTTGAAATTATGGATTTTTATTTTGTTATTTTGTTATTTTTTTTGGGGGGGGGTTGGTGTGGGTTTGTAGATGTCATTTCTGTCACAAAATGCAGATATCGTCGGTTGAGAATGATAAGGGCGTTAAGTTCTCACAAAACCCATAGTGTTCGAGACAACTTAACGCCCTTCTCATTCTCAACAGACGATATGATGCCTGGTCTTGGGAGAAAACCACTTGGGAGTACTAGAATTGTCATGACTGAATGAATTTTTGCTAACCTCCTCTGTCACATCTGCATACTCTACCTTTGGATGCAGTGAAGTGATTTTTAAGACACTTTGTACAATTGTCATCCCCCTCCCCCCTCCCCTCCTCCCACCCCTTCATCATTCAAGTCTCATAAAACAGAGTACCACTTTTGCAGTTATGTGCAGTGCTCATGCTGTGCAAAATGTTCCTTCTTTTTCCATCTGGATATGATTCAGATAGAAGCAAGTCTCAAAGAAATGTTACCATAACATTAATCTCTTGTCTTGCTTGTTTGTGCAGAAACCAATCAGTGCCAGCAGAATCACTTCAACCCAGGGGCAAACCAGCATTTTTCAAGAAAAAGTAAGTGAAAATAATTTAGATGACATATCTTCATACATTTTAAAAAAGCCATACTGATCTGTCTGTCATTTCCTTGCGGGATGTTGACTGTGTATACTGCTGCACAAGTATGCATCCCACTTTTTGATCTTTGCATTTTCAATGCTAAACAAGAGAGAGAGAGGGAGAGAGAGAGAGAGAGAGAGAGAGAGAGAGAGAGATTGTTGACTTTTTGTTGCATTCTTATTATATCTTTATATTATTAGGAATTGCACATATAGACCATGAAGACTTTGTAGAAATAGGAATGGGAATGCCCAAACTTTGTTTGTCAAAAATGCAGCGATGAAAAGGGAGGAAGAGATAGTTCTGAAAAGAAAACAAAGTGCATCAGTGATTATGCATCGTTATGGGGATAACGCTTTTATTGATGATTGATTTCATTTTGCCGGTCTCATTTCATCTTGCAGTATCGGCATCATTGGAGAGCCACTGAACCAGTTCAACCCTCAGACGCTTGCCCCCGTTGGGTCCGAGCAAGATGAGGAGGCAGAAGAGGATCAGTCAAAGCGGGAGTGAGTATAGATAGTATCCTCTCGTGGCAGAAAGCTAAAACTTGCCACACTTCTCAGTGCACTGCAGCACAAGGGTGCATATAGGTACCTCTCATGCAACCAAAATATCTGGAATTCCATACAGTGATTGGTTCTGTTGAATTTTGTGTAGCAAGAATGTATGAAAGACAATGCATAAGGAGTTCTGATAACATCTGTGATTACTATCTGTGTAAATACTAATGATCACAGTGGTTCTTTGCAAATTTTAATGCTGTGCTTTGTTTGAGCTGAAAAATAAGCTATGCACATAGAAATGTATAGGTGAGATTATTTTCAAAGTGTGATTACATTATCTAGTCAAACACTAGAGTGTATTGACTCAATAATATTAGTATGTCAGTTGAGAGCAAGCCTGCAACATCTGTTTCTTACAGCTTACACACAAAATATGACAAATTTCTGGGTTTGTCTTGTCTTTTATTATTATTACAGTGCTGGTTTTGCTGGTACACCAACGAAGACGACGCCTTTGCAAGGTGGGTATAGTAATAAATTGCTCCAGCCAGAGTAGCTTGGTAAAATAATTTCTGTGTTGATAGAAAGTGGCTCAACATTGTTCATGATGGCTGATTCCACTAGTTATAATACTGTATTGTTCGAGTGAGCAAAATTACAGCAAATTACCAAATTTTGTAGCGAGACTATATGCACTGAAAGTTATGAGCATAAGTAAATGTACTGTTATGTGGGCCTCCTCCTTCTGTTGTTCTTTTTTTTTTTTAATTGTGGTCCAGAGAGTGTTTCCCGTCAATTTATCGGTATATCTCTCTTTTATATTTTTATAGCTGGAGTGAGCCGGCAGCTGACCTCTGTTTCTCAAGCCACAGATGTCTTTTCAGATGATGAAGACTAGAAGATATTATTACCTGAACTCCTGTTGTTGAACCACTCAATTGAAGCAGTCCTATTCTTCAGGCAAAAGATGCCTTTGTGCTTTCAAACTGATATAAGATGTTTTTGATGCCATACTAATTGTGAAGTGTTGTCTTGTCATCTTTTTGAAAGTGTTTTTTTTTTTTCATCACCCCCCCCCCCCCCCCCCCCAATAAAAAGGCAAACAAAAACTACTGCAAGAATTTGAGTTAACAAAAGCATTAATCTGAAAGATTCCTCTTCTCCTATGGTACTGGAAATCTCACTAAATTTAAGTTTTATTTACTCCTGTTCGCAGCAAGTCGTTGTGTGGACTTCCTAATCTACTGAGCTTAGTTATTAGTCTGGTTTATACATCTCAATGATAAATATTTGTACTATACTATTTTGTAAAGCACATCTTGTGTAAATTTCTACTGAGTCAGTTATCCATGGCACCAGTGACGATGAGTCAAAGTATTTTTTTTTTTTGTCTTTGATGAACTTCCATCCTTGCCAGATAGCCAAATAGAATTGTAAATTAACAAGAAGCAATTTCAATTCAGTGTCACAAACTACATACTACTACTACAAACTACAGTGTAGCGCAATGAAAATAATTTTAACTGCAATTGGTCACAACTTCAGGGGACTTCAAGCCTTGTCCCAAATCCATGCATGGATAAAAAGGGAAATTTCTATTTCTCTCTTTGAGTGCCATGGCACATGCAGTTTCTACAGTGAACTATGATTGTTTAACATTTCTTACTGTTTTGGCAAGAAGCATCAAGAACATAATCATTAACTTGTTCTTATAGTAGTTCTTTGTATACCGTCACACCTTCCCACTGAGGCTGTCTTCTTCAGAGTGCATCTGGCATAAGTGAAACTTGTAGTCCTGAGATTTTGTGCCAACTGTGGTAGAAATTTGAATGAATGAAAGATAGCGCATATATTGTTAGTTTAGTTTGAAAAACAGTCCGAGAGAAGACAGATGTTCTAATTTTGTCACCATTTCATGGACCTGAAAGGAAAGAGCATAAACGGGAGTGAGGTTTGTGGCACTTTTTACAGTTGGAAATCAATATGCTGTCTCAGTTTGTGATGAAAACAAAATTTTTGTCTACAGTAAAACACTTATATAAAAATTTCAAGACATTATTTTTATTTATTTTTTTTTTTTTTGGTTAGCTCTCTGAGAAATGTCCAGCTTTCATTTAAATATCACATCGTGGCTGAGTTCTGTCAGATGTGGTGTCTCTTGTGTTAGGCACACATTCAAATGCACACAGCAAAATTATTTAGCACACAACTTCCTTCTCTTTTTTTTTTCAGAAATACACACATATTTGTTGTGTGAGTTTGGATACATGCATTGAAATTCATTCTTTGCTTGTCCATGTTGGGGCTACTCTTATGCTTAGCTCACCATCAAAGTCTAATGCATTTTTCTAATTTAAGTCGACATAGTGTACTATTTCTGTAGCTACGATGTTATATGTATGATAATCATTGTATATGTTCAAATAAGATGTAATTTATTTTCAGTTATATGGATTAAATATGCAGAAATAAAATCAAATTTTAAGAAATGTATCCTACAAATAATTCACAAGACATTTCTTTGTTTTTGTAGCAATTTGTACCTATGTGTCTATCTACTTTTGAGTCAATCTATCTATCTGTCAATCTATATTTTTACATAAAAATGTATGTGCATGGAGATGTTACAAATGTGAATTTAACTGTCAGTAATACTTTCTCTCATCTGTCCCTCTCAAATATGATTAACACATCGGCACATGTGAAAACAAACAAAACACAGACCCACATAAACCTTGTCATTTGAAATTGCTGTTGTATAACTGCAATACTTTGTATTAATCTCGCATGGACTGGTGTGACAGGATCAGCAATTACTATAATTATCACAATGAAATTGACAAGCGAATAAAGACCATGTGTCACTAATTCGTTATTTAATTATCATTTAATTTTCTGGGCCAATACCAATGGGAAGTTTCTTTTTTTAACTCAGTGGCAACTATTGACTGCTGTTTGGATACAATGGAAGAAAGTGTCGAAGGGTTAAATGCCCTCCCTGCCTGATCCAGCTCCCCCCCCCCATACTTTGTCTGAAAGCAACATTTGAAATGAGAATGCCATGCAACTTACCAGAAATCAACCCCAGGTTGCTAGCTCAGCAATGTGAATTTTTCCAAGATTTTGAAATTCCCCTCGCTTTTTATCATAATTATCTTTCATTCTAAATTTTGCAATTGCTTTTAATTTGTCTTTACTCTCTAATGTATCACTTCTCTGCAACCCAGCAGTACCGTATGTTTGAAAAAAAAAAAGAACTTTCAAATGACTTGCGAACTCAATACATCTCAAGACCAGTCGATATGAACATAAATAATTGTGATTACAATAGTGCTGCCATCTCCAGATTCAATACTCAAACCAGTACATGTCTACTGGAAAAGACGCATCCAGGAACATACTCACTTGGGCGTAATTATGAATGTATCTTCATCTTGACATATGCAATTGAAAACATTGACAATGATTTGCAATGAATGGGTACATATGTACACACAGTGGGTGCCTTACAAACTGCTATGGTTCAATGAAAGCTGTCTTGACACCTATTATTGTTGAAAAGTGAGGAAAAAGGAGAAAGGCTTGAAGTTTACTTTCATGTTTTCTCAATTACTGTGTAAGCTGTTATTTTTGCGTACAGATATTTTGCGAATGAGGTTACAGATACAATGTATTTTTGCGAGATGTTGTTTTTCGCAAATTGACACCGATGCTATGATAAATGCACTATTTCCATAGCGTGTTATTAAACTAGCGATCAAACTATGATATGCGAAATTCTGCAAAAATTAAACCGTCACGAGAATAACAGCTTATACAGTATTCAATTTAAATTTTCAGGCAATGATCCTCTTACGGTTAATGTAGAAGCTGTGGTCAGCTTAAAGGACAATGAAGTCATTCATTTAGAGCTTCATTGTAATAATAGATGTTGTGGACTATACCTTGTTTGCGGTTTGTTTCATCCATGCTTTATTGCTCAAGACTGCTCCATTGATATGCACATGACAGCTTAAACCTTTACACTGAGGGATCATGTGGACATACGGCATCTAACAAACTTTAATGCAATATGAATACACCAATAATCATGACAAATCAAATGTGCCGTATATATAATTGCTCAATATGAGCAACATCTCACAGAGCCATTTGACTAAAGAAAACAGCATAACTTGGATACATAGGAATGCTTGCTAACAGTATTGCTTTGACAGTAAAAGGCACTTGATTACACTGAACAATTTGACAGGGTCGTATTTCAGCTATACCCTGATTATCACTTCACGAGGTCTGTATGTCTGTATTCACTCCACAATAATTTGCAAGATCTTCATACTCTTGATAGTTGCAACAGTTACCTATTCACTTTGTCATCACAAGTTGAATCAAATGTGAACAGCTGCTCTAGTAAAGTACAGAATCACCCTCCCTACCTAGCTCAACACCACTTCATTTACATACATATAAATCATTTTCTACTTTCTACTAGGAATCATATATCACCGACACTGATGCCAGAAAGTACATGTATAGCCTAACACATAAATGAGATGTATATCTGTGTCCATAGTTTACATTCAAGATTAGCTCTTTCTACATCATTACTTCATTCCAAAGACATACATGCTATAGCAGCCTGCAAACACAAAATTACTCTTATAACAAGTAGCATAGGAGGAGCTAAGATCCAAATGCACAAGCAATTATCAACTGGGTGGCATGTCTGATAATTTCACATGAATTTCAGCACTGGATGCTGGCAGGATGACCTGCAACAGATGTATTCTGCAAGTTGTATCAGTGCAACATGCTGTTGTTTGTTACAACCATTCACGCCACATTTCTATCCATTTTACTGTGATTTAAAGGGTGTGTACAGTTCTGGTCGAGGTGAAGATTAAGCTTAGGTAATCAGTAACCACTCTATGAGATGTCAAAGAGCATGCAATTCTAACGGGTATTAAAAGTTTATTTGATGAAAAACCGTTTTGAAATGGCTGAGATATCCCAAAACAACGTGAAACAAAGAGATCCTAATAAAAGGCGTGGCCTGTCGCCTTGTATTATTATCACTTTTTTAGATAACTCAGCCATTTGAAAATCAATTTTCATCAAATAAACGTTGAATCCTTCTTAAACTTACATGATCTTTCATATTTCATGAGAGGTTTTTCATTATCCCACTTAGAAATATTCAAAACATGAATCACCTTTTCAACCAATACTGTACAGTCTCTTTAACGCTGTTTCTAGAGTGATGCATCACTTCCATTGACCTGCTAACACTCATTTTGCCTTTCTTTGATCCTATGCATCACAGAATTCAAGACTTGAAATGACTTACCACTGTGGGTTGTAAGGAGGAAATAAATGTCAATTATACTACTGATGAAGAAATTATTTTATGATACACTTTATGCCCAGATGAAGGAAATGTGAGTTGATTACACCATTGCCTCATGTGATTCATAAATAAGAGCTCTTGAAACCCATGCAGCAAGTTTCTGATCCATTTAGGACGTACATTTGTATATTCAAAACCTGTACCAATCATATTCACGTTAGATACTTACATTGCCCCTGTTTGATTGAGCTCAAGATATATTCACTAGTTTCTTTGGCCTCTCAGTCACACACAAACTTTGGCATGTTTATTGCAAAGGTAACTAATAACAATTGTCAAGTTTCATTTCTTTTAAACTGACACAACAAAGATTTGTGCACTTCTCAGTTATTCAGTTCGTCTGATATGAAGTGAACACCACTAAATCAATCTGCATTTTAGGCTCAACATCAATGCATTATGACAGGTTCTATACAAATGCAACGGCAGGATTGTTCAGACTTTTTTTTTTACACAACATATCAAAATTTCACCACCATCTCAATGCCATGAAGTAAACAAAATCAATCTTACTTTCACTCTCTAAATGCTTTGTTGTATTACCTCATTGCCGACGTTAATTTCAATCAATCTTGAATAGAATGTATTTACCCATATGTTAATTAATACTTTACCTGTAAAATGAAATGACTGAGAACATGACATATGCAAAACAATCATAAAATGAATTCCCTTTACTAAGCACTTCACCATAAATTACAATGCATACATCAAATGTCATGGGTATTTTGCATCAATGCATGCACATTGTATTTCACACCGACTGATTTAATTTAACTTTGCACATTCATAATCAACATTTACTATTTGAGAATACTGTACTTGAGTGAATCATGCCATACAAATCACATTGCTTGGATTAGTCATTAAGGTGAGATATTATTCCTGAGCGATTTTTCTCATTGCACTTCCTCAATATACGCTATATACGTTTTACACAATCTACTTACACAATATTGTAAAAGTGGAAGTTTTTGGGCATTTAGCGCAACCACGAGCTAGCGTGAAAATGAAAGCACACAAATGTATTTGCATGCCACATGTTTGAGTAATTAATGTCCTGATTCCATGGAATAAAAATACGCAAAATTCATCTTACCCAGCCAAGCGCAAATAATTACTCACGCAAAAATATCCACTTTTACAGTATGCTACTTACATGAAAATAAATGGTCGCCCCAAAAAGAATGCTGGTTGAAACGACATCTCCATCTGGTGCCAGGAATGAATTACTTCAAAGTAACTGATCACTGAAAGTGTTAGCAAATTCAGTGGAGTACCACAGAAATTACCATTTGACCCACAATTCTTTTGGATGGCACATGACTGTAACGTGGCATTCTACTGGGATCATGGAATATTGGTATACATGGTCTACATGAATACTGGTTGGTGATTGGTCACAATGTCATCACATGACTAATGCAGTGGAGATCAAAATCGTTCTACTGCAAGCAGTGACATCATATCAAGCATCATTATTCCAGAATATTACTGGCTGCTGATAGGGGAGAATGAAAAGATGTGTAACTAGAAAAGTACTCTGAGAGCACAGACCTCCGCCAAGCATGAAGCTTATTTCCACCACTACACTGATCTTGTTCTTCCATAGAGATATCATACGTACACACAACATCGGTACTAAAAGTCGCCAGATTTCAAAATATAGAAGCCTTTGTTACATCATAAGCCTTCAGCTGCACGGCGCGCCTCGTCTCAGCAGAAACTACAGCACGCACTTTAGTGCGCGCAGGCAAACCTCAAATACGCGCAGCCTGAACTCCCAAGTTCATTGACCCTACCTGCCAAAACATCAAAAATCCTTCATAAATTTCCCAAAAATTCTCGGATCATTACCAAAAGTTAATCGTTTGTTACTTGTGTCATTCTCAACCTTTCCTGCAAGTTTCATCCCGATCCGTTAACTACTTTTTGAGTTATTTTGCACACAGACAAACTAACTAACTAACAAACGAACACACAAACCAACAGTAACGGAAACATAACCTCCTCCCTTGGCAGAGGTAATTATGCGGACCTTACGGTATACGCCATACATTTTGCAGGGTTTTTAAACTTTGCACATTTCGCAAGTTGCGTGCTATTTGTGAATTCAGCAACACATGGAATTATCAACTCTGATCCCAACATACAGGTAAATGCAAAGTGCATGCATACATTTCTGCATTCATTACTGTACTCCATGATTGCAAATTTGACCGCTTGAGAAATTGTCAGGAAGTCCCGATTCAATAAAAAATCAGACTCGCTAAGTACATGGCATATAGGGTATGTTGCCCTGTCTATTGTAATATACCACAGACGGTCGTTTGGTAGTTATAATTTTCCCTTGAGACAATATTTTCCCTTCGTGCTGCATGCTTCGGGAAAATAAAACTAATTATGGCAGTGCCAAGTCAGGGCTGCACACTAACCCATTATTTTCTACTGGTCCAACCTGTCTGTCGGTCCAGTAGGTACCGAGTTTTTCCACTTTTTACTGGTCCATTCCTGAAAAAGGTATTGGTTCAACAGTGATTTTACTGGTCTTGGACCGTCGGAACAATGCCAGTGTGCAGCATTGGCTACGTGTCGAACAGAGTCCATAAAGAATTGTCTTCCTTGACCACGCGACATACATGCCATTTTTTCATGATGTCTGTGGAAAGCTTGTGACTATGTGACATATAAATTTCATAGCCATAACTTTGCAATACCCACCTCTTTCTGAATTCATAAAGCTTCAAGTTCATCAGCTGCTTTTATTTAATGTCTTAATGAAATATAAAATCATCTGGGATATGGTCTCTTCTAAATCACATGGAATGTTGCATGAGGAACGACATGGAATATGCATGAAGACTGAATACAAGCTATCAAATCTACCACTACCTTGCACTACACAAATTATCCAATTTTAATATCTTTTACCTCATTGAAATTATATTGCTTTTTAATCTTTTTTGTTTTGTTTGTATCTTTTTAAACAAAATAATCAGTACAAGATTCACTTTCTTAATTTTGATGAGATAAAGTAACAATAAATGAACTAATACTTAGCCACTATTTCTGTGGCGTCAACACAGGAGAATGGAGATGTCTTTAATCCATTGAGGCATAGACCACATCCCCTAGCTTGATACGTCCAGGTAACTCCACTGCCAGGTTGGTTCCAAAGAGGGGAGACGGGCCGTAACGGTGCTTGTCAGGGTCCTCTGAGCTTGGCATTCGGAACCTGCAAGATCACATGCGGAACAAATAGAGGCACTATCTTTACAAATATTACCTTTCCTATAAATAGTGTCTCTAGCACCCTTTGGGGGGGGGGGGGGAGACAGCATGAAAAAGAAACAGGTTGATATCACTTAGATACCTACTAGATATCAGATATGCCATTGTACAAGTGTATTTGCAGATGACCCTACATCAAACTGTTGCATTCTATTCAGTATGTGGGCTTGCTGGTGAAGCCATATCACTTCTATCTTTATCAATTGTATCTGAGGAATTCTTACATAAGATATCACTAACAATAGAAACAGGGTAAATGATTGCACATCCCGCTGAGATACAGGTGCAAACTTGCAGGTTATTCAGTACGACATATGCATAAATCAGTTGCTTAAACATTAAACATCATAAGACCATGAAAGATAATTGGCTCATTTTTCCAACGGCCTTAATGATGAGTCAAATTGGCAATTGAAGGCTTCCTTCGAAAGTTGGCTTCTTGATAGCCTTCAAAGTTTCTCTTCATCCCTCTAGAGAAGAAATGTGGAATGTAGGCTCCAGAATTCACATATAAGCTTAAAGTACAGGAGCACTCAGAAGTGAGAAAGCCAAATTGCTCCTTCCTTGAATAGTCCTTTATTGTCTTTAAATGATTAAAATGTCCTTCCATGGTCCCAAAATAGAGATAGGTGTTCACTGAGAAAATTATTTTGCTGCTGCAAAATTTAAACCACACACCTGGATATCAAGAGCTACACTGAGTTAATACTGTCAAAACAGAAATTTTCGCATACACAAAACTTTCTCAAATTTCGCGAGGAGCCAAAGTCGTGAAAGTAAAATGCAAACGAAAGGTTTGCTTACACAATGCACTGAATGCCAGTGACAATTCGTGAAAGTTTCATGCGGCAAATGTTTGTTTTTTCAGTATCTATTTGAGACCTCCTTCCCCCATCTGCCATATTTAGCCACTGAAAAGTCGTCAGCTAAAGAGCATCAAAGCTTGTTACGAATACTTACTCCTTGAGGGTGGTCAAAGGATCTCCATTCTCCATGAACTTCCCTGTGTCTTGATTAACAGTCGTTTGACGACATCTACATTGGGAGAAGTGTATAAAAGCTGATATCATCGCAGCAACATCAAGAAAAGTCCTCAGAGCTGCCACTGTTTACAACATTGCATAAGAAATTGCCCTAAATGTTTTCTGACTGGTCAGTGGCACATTGCCTACATTTGCTTAAATGTGGAAACTGCTCAAACCTGAAAAAAAAAACAACAAACATATATATCACTCTGTCCTACAATGGACTAAATATTTAGTATTACCCCAAAGACATGGGTGTGTCCGACTTAATATTACCAACACAGTGCTCAATCAATTTCATGAAATATTGCTCAAGATATCTGCTATGTGAATGGCTGATATCCATGCAGGAGTATTCTTTGTAACTATTAAACCAAGATGACTATTAACCCATTGACGGGTTAATTTTGCTTCAACGCGCATTTCCCATAGACACTTGCCTGAGTATACTCGGGACTTGTCCTCAACGGGTTAAGACTATTATGACCTATTGACTATTAAACCATTCATTTGCATTAATGAGCCATATGTCTGTAAAGTTCCTCTGTGTACAGGTATGGGTATCTTTCTGGTTCTCCAGGGGAGCCATGAGTGAATGGCAACCATATGATATGGTTGCCATTCACTCCTCTTGTTAATCCAGATTCAACTCATTTAGATCTTCAGTACATGCATATTCATGGTGCGAATGTCATATCATGGCTCTGCTACCAGACCAGACCCCATCTGCTGCAATCTAGTTTGATCAACATCCCAAGACATCATCCGTCCTCGAGTCCAAGTAAATAAGAAATCCTACATGGATGTGCTCTAGATTCTACGTTCTAGATTCTAGTACTGGATGTGATAAAGAACAATAAGCCTGCACATTTCATTCAAAGGATATCATCATGTACCAGTCCATTATAAATTTGCACCAATCAGAATGCCCTAAACATCTTTATAATGACATACCTGGCACACATGTGTGTGGTCCGCAGCTGCACACCTTTCCCAATGCGAACATACTTCCACTCATCCTGGTAAAGTCAAGGGGGAGGAAACAGAGATAGATAGAACTGTGTTAATATTAAAGTGGACTTCCCTCTTAACCCGTTGAGGACGAGTCCCGAGTATACTCGGGCAGGTGTCTATGGGAAATGCGTGTTGTAGCAAAATCAATCCGTCCTCAACGGGTTAAAATCAAGAAGACTCCACTATAAACTACCGGTATCTGCAACAGCTGGCATTTTGTATGTTGGGGACAGGTGTGTCTTTGGAAATCTGACAAGAAAAAAAAAACCTTAAAAGACCCAGTGGGGCTAGCTCTTACGGGAGTACCAGTATTGAAAATTCATCTTTGATGCATTCTTGCAGACTATCATCTGTTAAGAAGGACATAGTAAATTTCTAAACTGATCTCCAAATTTGGTCCTGCCCCTATGGGAGACACTCCTTGATCTACTGTAAACAAATTTGAAAGTACACTCACCAATGTACATTGTATTTACTGGTACCGGTACTCAGAGAATTTCTGGTTTTATGGAAGATTTGGTTAAAGGTTCTCTAATTTAGGGGTTCTCTGGGCATTGCCCAAATTGGGGCAACAGTGTCCATTCATGCAAATATACATTCCATCATTCCAGCAAAAATACATGCCAAGTTTGGAGAAAATTCTGACGATGTGTTCTCCAGGACATGAAGAAAATGTGAAAACTGGCCACCAATTTGGTTTTCCCACCCCTGGCCCCGAGGGGGTACTCTTGGATCCTCCATGAACAAACTTAAAACTACAGTCACCAATGTACTTTCTCATAGCACTAACTTCGCTCTAATACTTCTGAGTCGAGAGAAGAAGATTTTTGAATATTCCTTGATTTCAGGGCTCTGGAGCTTTTGGGCAGATGACTAGCTGCATGCATTGTAAACGAATGTATGCCAGAAATTTGACAAGATAATATCTTAACATGAGGCAAGGATCTAGACAAGAATTTTCATTGGGTGACAGACTGCCAATCTGATAACGAAACTTGTGGCAGAGAAAAAAAAAATAATTAAAGCCGCACTGCACTGCTGAACAATCTGGTTGCTATACTATGCAAGCATGTATGACCTCGGGGTGACCCCTAGCTCACCTCAGTGAAGGCAGATGTCCCTTCCACGACGATGTTTGGTCTGAAGTTCCTCATGTCCACAGGCTTTTCCAGGCGCGAGTTCAGGTCAGTCAGGGAAGCCATTCCCAAGATGTTGATTTGGGCACAATCCTGGTACACAGCCTGCATCAACATTTAGAGATTCCTTGTCAATCAGTGGCAATTCAATTCCATTCCATTCCATTCCATTCCATTCCATTCCATTCCATTCCATTCATTTTTAATCATCCAATAATAAAGATTACAGGAAACTCAATGCAGGATTTTTACATATAGAAAAACTGAAGAACACAAAATTGTACATGATAACTAAATAACTGAATATACATACAAAGCCAATTACGGGATATCAAAATTTAATTAGGAGATTTCAATGTCACTTCATGGAATAATGTTTTAAAGGGTGTCTAGATTGTACAATCACTGTCACAAACTCTCAAATACACAAACAAATTCACCATTCCGTGAGAAACTGCATTCTGTGGGTCAAGCTGACTTTCATAGATTACGTATACATAACAAGTAGGACAGAAAAAGTTCATAACCAAGAGTCTTCAAACTTTAAAAGCAAAAACTGATATATCAATTTTATCAAATAGAGGTATATGAGATTGAAACTGCTAAAAAAACAAAGAAATTAATGAACATATATACAACAATTTAAATACCGGTAACATCTTTTAAAATATTTATCAATGTACTAAGTATAGTACGTACTATTGAAAAGATTCAATTTTTCTCTATCTGATGATAACCTTACTGACACACTTTGAAAACTGCATCTATCTGTTTTAGCATTCAAACTCTTCATTTAACGCACATACTGTAGTAGAAGTGGCTTCTTTCTGGAAGATGCATAAAGGTGTATCGTATAATGACATTACATACATTGCACTGCAGATTATGGGTTTGCATCAGTGGCAGTGCTTAAGAGTTTGTGAAATCTGTGTTATTCATGCCACTGTAACAGCTGTTCTGTTCCGATGTGAATATTGAACCCCACATTATTTTACTAAATGATTATTAAAAATGGAAGCAACGATCACACCTTTTCCTTTTATTTTTGTTAATTTGCCTCCAAAAAACATGATACTGATGAGGGATAAATAAATGATGAGAATGATCCTCATCATCACTATGGTAACAACAGCATGACTTTGCAGATATATTCACTTGTGTAACTTTTATTTCACTGATTTCAATTGGAGCAATTCACCTCATTCAGAAAAGTCTCCTTGAATTCACAAACCTTAAAACAAAAGGGTGAAATGCAAACATGATTCAGCCATGGCGACAGACATCAATCTCACCTTTTCATTTCTCTTGGCCTTAATGCCCCACTTTGGGTCATTTTGAATCAACTTCCCACCGAGTTTGTCCTGGTGTCGCAGCAGACGGTAGCCTGTGGTGCCCAGGTACTGGTCCAGCCACTGACCCACCTCATCCCCACAGTCCTCGCCCTTCAGGTCCAGTTTCCACACTCTGAAGTGCAGCCAAAGAGACAGAGAGCCATTTACTCTCAGCCATGTCCATCATGGCAGCTTCCCTCTTCTAACGCAAGTCACCAAGAGAGGTTTTGATCATTCCAGCAACCTGCTGATTTGTAGTCTAACCCCTTTAAGTGTCCTTATCTACTGCTGTGTAAACATGCGAAACATGTGGAGCCAGTTTATTGGCTTCAGTTAACGCCCCCACATGCTTGAGCTTATTGTTGGTTTAGCAACCCATTCAGGTGGAGACATACCACATTAGTCCCACACAAAGGCTATTAAAATACAATAGGGCTATCAACATAATACCAATTCATTTACAGTTTGAGGAAGACATTAAGAAGGGATGGGAAATTAAAGCACACAGTGCTAACATAACAAGCATATGCTTGGTGCTGGTTTGTTGCTGACTATGGTAATAAGGATTTTGCACTGAATTTGAAGATCTCTGGGAAGGGTATTTAGGAAGCGATGTGATTAATGTACAACATTAGTGAAAATTCAGGTGGTAAAATATAATGCAAATCAGCAAGAAAAGCCTTGAGTCATAACATGCTGACTTGTATCCAAACACTGTTAATTCACAAGTCCATACACCTACATGTAGTTGTAACTTGCCAAGCATTCCATGTAATGGACCCCTCTCCTCAAGGGCTTGAATGTGGTGAAAGTTTGACACCTCATTCGCATGGACAAATGCCCTGATCCCACCTGAAAGTCTCCATCAAAGACTGGGACTAAAAGGATTATGTAATCAATCTTTAGTTTCTAAACAAGTATGCTGTATGGCAGAGACATGCCTGCCAACAAATGTACATCATGGATAAGAAAGCAGAGAGATAATCTGACCTGCAAATTACCAAGATGGGCCTTCTGAAGTCAAAAAAAAAAAAATATATATATATATACATACATATATATATATATATATATATTACTATGCTGTATAAATCGGTTTCAATCAAAAACTCATAAGGAACTACTCGTATATATTACAGAGTTCATTTTGTGGCATGACAATTGGGTTTTTGTCAAACACATTGAAATCAGGAACATTGTGGCACTCATTGGACGTTCTGCACGACTACTACATAAATTGTTGACGAAACTGGAAAACTTTATGGCAATTGATACGAGAGCATGCAAAACAAATCATGTCTCAGTCTGTGTTCTTGCAACACTACCATTGGGAATTTCCTTCATGCATTTGTGATTTTTGGCATTTACAATCTTGATCTGTTCACACCTGACATCAACGATGGATCCCAATTTGTTGACGAGAGAAACCCTGATCGTGGGCATCCCCGGTGCATTGATCACCAGAGCTTTCTTGTCTTCTGACACTGAGGGGTAAATGAGTGCGATGGAAGGGTGCTGTCTCTGGGTTATGAAGGTTCCACTCTCACTGACGATGAGGAAAGACCTGCATTCAACAAGTGACAAAATGACAGCGAGGCAGTCCTGTGATTAAGACCAGCCTGTCTGCACGGGAGATGACAGTGTGAAATCAGAAATCTATCTATTCATTGCATATAATACAGTGTTTTGTAACAATAACTAATTGATTTCACAAAACTGAGTCATGAAACATCAGTATTAATCTGTTGTGCTTACAACATAAATTAAGGGTACTTAAATCTACTTTTCTATATCAAAGAGTAGAAATGAATTATTCAGCCATAAAATGGAGTATAACATTAATAAATACATGTATATCCATCAAAACGAACAATGAGATATCTTCAACATATTTGATGAAGGTGTCAAAGCATCTATGTGAGAAAGCATTGAAGTACACATGGTTGGAATGATAAATGGTACATATTACCTCGAGGCAAATTTACCTGAACACTCTTTTTTCTTTGTTTACAAGATCTCTTCAGAAAATTATTCTGGGAGAACAGCAAAAATTAATATGGGAGAAACGTTAAAGTAACTTTTTGTAGTCCTACATTACAGGTACTACATGTAATTATTACACAAACTAAATCTGATGGTAACAAGACATCTTACTACATTGTGGCAAAAATTGAGTCAAGTACATGGAGCAACTAGTAATGAACCCACAGAAAAGAGAAGCTTGCTTCCTTCAGTAGGGCAATAGAAATGTATGTCTGCACTAGGGCTTGTATATTACACCATCACAACGGCTATAATTAATACAAGGTACAGGACTTTGGCCACTCTTCATTGATTACACAAGGGATACCCTTACAATAGCCCATTGAGATTGGACAATATATGCAAAGCCTTGTGACAATATTATGTGCTGGGTGCTCATTTGGTAGCAAACATCTCCATTTCAATGTCTAGAATTTTACAGGCTAACCTTACTCTCTATAGGTTACAAATGGTAGTTATACGTATTTATGCAATCATTAAGGTGTACGTAACACTCAGATGCAATCTTCCCTCCTGTTTTGTTGTTCATGTTTTTTTAAACCACAGACTGTAAAGTGGACCCTATGATATAAAACTCAGCAACCAATCCCTATTGATACTCATCTGTGACAATTTCCTCCTTTCTTAGATCAAATTATGCAATGATGAAAAGCAAGTGACTGCTGAGATTTGCATTACCGTACTTACAGGGCCACAGTTGTAATATCATATGTATCTTTTATATCATTAACATAACAAAGTTATCATCATCTAGTATACCTTCAAAATTCTGTGACCTCACTATCAGTGGGATGGAGTTAAAAAAAACACAAAACTGTTGCATTAATTAATGCATCAAAAACTTATTAACAAATTTAACAACTGACATTATTGTACACAAGATTGCAAGTGCTGATCATCCTAAATATGTATATTTCAAAATTGCACATTATTCCTTTTCTTTATAAACTTATAGTTACACTGCTTCACATCTTTTTTCTGGACTTAATTAACACACATTCACCATATCAAAGAAATGGTATATTTCTTCTCAGTCAGAGAAAACAATACCAGATTCAGAATTGATCAGAGATATATATCACTGTGATAATAGTTAGTTACAATTTGCACAAAGTAGACAGCTCTTTTTACTTTAAGTTTGATTAAGAATCTTTCACATTGTTGTATATATATTACAAGATTCAAAATTTATACATCTCATGTTGCTCTGAAAAAATGAATTCTACACTGTGTACATATGAAAGCGGATTGCTCAGAGATATTCAGGTTAATTTAGACTGAAAAACAAAAACCACCAAGTTGCATCACTGCAGCACTTGGTATAGATCATGGGATATACTGATTGAACAAAGCCTTTAAAGGACAAGTTCACCTTCATAAACATAAGGATTGAGAGAATGTAGCAATATTAGTAGAACACATCATTGAAAGTTTGAGGAAAATCGGACAATCCGTTCAAAAGTTATGAATTTTTGAAGTTTTTGTGCAGTAACCGCTGGATGAGAAGACTACTGCAGTGTGTGAATAACTTAGATGTCACATGCGTACAACAATATTTGGAAAATATAAAGAGAATTTAACAAAATTTCATCTTATGAAAAAAGTTCACATTCCCCCGACTCGTTACCGACAAATGTTATGGGTAATATTATTCCCCCTGCCTTTAGAAAGAGCAAAGTCAAGTGCTCTTTTGTTATGTGAAAAAAGTGAAAATATGTTGAATTTTCTTTATATTTTCTTTATACTGTTGTACGCATATGACTCACAAGCTGTAGTAGTCTCCTCATCCAGCGGTTCCAACACAAAAATTTTAAAAATTCATAACTTTTGCATCGATTGTCCAATTTTCCTCAAACTTTCACTGATGTGTTCTACTAACATTGTTGCATTCTCTCAATCCTTATGTTTATGAAGGTGAACTTGTCCTTTAATGTACCAACTTCATTGCAGAAATCATTAAGAAACAACTGTAACATATAGTTAACAGCACAGTTACTGCTCATTTCACTGGTAATTCAAACAAGTGGAATCCACTGACCTGTCTGTTACACCATCAGTTCTGATCCCAAGGGCGGCACATTCCGCTTCGGACACCTCGAGCCCTCTACACGACTTGATTGGATGTACATAAATGCACGAGACCACTCCAACTGGCATGTACTTTCGACTTTTTTGACGCAGGGTGTAAAACAGACCAATGCCAAGCACACCCACTGCACAGGCGGCTAGGCCACCCACAACCATTTTGTTGTTCAGAAAATCAGACATTGATTCTCTGTGTTGGTAATTGTACAGCAAGTACCTGAAAGTGAAATAAGCATAAACATTTATAATTTGCATAAAATCCACTTCTTAAAGTAAAATGCCACTCCATCTTCAATCCGGTTTTCAGGTAGTGAATGAACATAATCATGACACACAAAAGAGCAAAGTTTTGTAACATTCATTGACAGCATTGTCAGTTGAAACCACTATGTACGAAAATTAGATTAAATGATGTTGTCATCATCATGCAACTATCTCATTGGCTATCAAGAGAATTTCACAAAATGTAATTTCGAAATTAAAAGTACAAACTTCACATGACACAGCTTATTTCTGTCACCTAGCTGCTGCTATGTTAACTGATGTACTATGAAGCTGAAATTTCGACCAAAGTTGCTGCTTAAAGTTTATGAATCACGATAGAATCTATAGTTTATACCAGTAATTTAAAGCACTGGCCAACCTGAGAGAGGAGAATTTCTCATCCTGCATGCTACTACACCCTTGACGACTGAAACCTGCGCCACCTAAATATACTCAAGCTTATGCAATTTTATATAGCAGATGGGGTGTACACCCCATCTGCTATATAAAATTGCATAAGCTTGAGTATATCTAATCTTCAGTGATACAGAGATGCCAAGGTCAAACAGCAGTCTCAAGACATATTTTGTGGCATGTATCAGGGTGTGGGAAGGGAGTGGATCCCCTCCCCATAGTAAAGAGCTTGACAAATTACATTTTTAAGGTGTAAATAGGGCAATCTGGTGATGGTAAAAAGAATTGGTCTGACAATGGGTTAATATGCTCTGCCTCTTACAAAAATGATAAGAGTATCTACATTATGTATAGTACTTCTGTTTAGTGTCAAGCCCTCCATATCATCTGTCGCATGCTACAGGCAGAAGAAGTGGAAATTCTATTAAAAAATACCTATATGCAGTGCAAATGCATGCTGACTTGTGTGATTCATGATACCCTCAATGTCACTTGTGTGGCAAAACCAATTTATATCTCATTCGTTCCATAACATATGTATTTTATCATTTTTCTATGTACTATACATGTATCTTTTAATTCTTCAAATTAATTACTTGATATGCCCACAAAAACCTTCCGATTTAGAGAACCAAGATTCTGCCAGTGACATCATCTGTCAATTATTGCTACTAATGAAAATAATTAACACTATAATAATGGAATGCATCTTAGCTAACAAAAGTAAGTTACATTAACTTGCATGTTTCCCTGTGGAATGCGATGTCCTTTGTCAGTCATATAGAAACACAAACATGCAAGTATGCTCAGTCAAGGGAAAGATGTGCATTCCAATGTCTTTTGTTAAACAAATTAGTCCCTCCCTGCAATGTCTTTACATTGTTGGTCATATCAGTAACTTGTTCACAATACATATGGTTACAAATTAGATATGCAAGTTATTCTCAGTCGAGGGGACAGAGTTTTCCAATGAATTTTGTGAAACATCTTACATACTCTAGCAGTGATAGACAGCTTGATGAGGTAATGACTGAGTAAGATCTTGGTTTGAAAGGTTTCTCTGTGGGGGTATCCAAGTAATATGAAGTAAAATAATCGGCGAAAATTTTATCATAAAATATATACATTTTCAATTACCGGTATTCGTTTCTCCACATAGATCTAGACTAGTGATGTTGTAACTGTATTCACAGCCCAGTCGCTATATGAAAAACATGCTTCGCACGGCATCTGGTCGGGCTAGTGATTATGATCTAATATGATGTTGACGGTATCATGGATCAATGCAAATCAACATGCACTTGCAAGTTGCATTCATACAAAAATGTAGCGCCACTCTATGCCACAACTTGTAGAAGCAACCTAGATTTATAGGGTGCCTACTGCGAGTAAAATTTACTGGTGAATTGGTAAGTTTACAAAAAGAGGGTGCAACACCTACGAATGGCAGATCGAAGATGGTATTAATCTTCAGGACTGAAAGGACTATTAATAACGTTAGGACTATAACTATTTAGTAGGAGGCAGAATAAATAGAAGAAGAGAAGGGCCAGGGCCGATTGGGTACCCCACGTGAAGAGGCCCCCGAACTACAGTTACAGACCAGACTTTCTAATCTTTATCGAACAAATCAAAACAAAGCTTTTAATATCTTTTTTTCTTTCTGACGTCCGCTAGTCACCTTCAGATGTGCCACTTGTTCCTCAACAGGGATCGCACTACAAATTCTCACCGTAGTCTTTCAAATCTCCGCGTCGTGATCGACCCAATGCCAGTGATTCTCCTCAGCTATCCTCTGCGTGCGTTCGGTTGTCGGCAAATGCCAAGTCACGTATTTATGTCCTATTGACCTTCGATTCCGCCCTCACTATCAAGGACAAGGAAACAGCATCTTCCTTTCCACAAATTTACACGGGGGCCGACGGGTCGGTCAGGTGTTCGGTATGCATTCAGTACTGTGAGCAGACACTATAGCTGGTTCAAGTGTGATCAAAGATACTGTGTGATGTGATACCTCCTTGATGATTCACAATGCATCGACCAGGCAGGCCATTGGGCCGTAACGCCAGGGTTTCGTCACTTCGTTTGGAACCGTTTACTAGTCGATCATGCATGCAAAATGACAGAAAACTTCTCTGTTGATGGGGGCGGGGCCGGGGGAAGGGACGATCGAGGTACATGGGGCGTGGGAGGGAGGGGCCGCGGAGGGGCATTACAGGGGGCCCATCTGTGATGGAGTACTGTATCTAGAGTCTCTTGGAGGTAGAGATCGAGGGGGGGGGGGGGGATGAAAAGGAAGAAAGCATTTAGGAAAGAAAAGGCACATGGGCTGAAATTTCTGAAATTTCCTCTTGCCAATGAAGCTATAGATGGGGGGGGGGGGGGGGGGTGTTCTCCTGTCCTGAGCTAGGGGGTTGTATTGATAGTTCACGTAGGCCTACCTGAGATGGGGGGGGGGGGGGGGTCTTCAAAGCTGGAAACGCCTGGAAATCGAGCCTGCATAAAGCCTGCAATCAGTAGACTATCAGAGATTCAGAAATTTTGACAGTCCTGGGGGGTTGCTTCCAAAGAAAGGAAAAGAGCACCAACTTACCCTGAATAACATTTTTTTTTGGGGGGGGGGGGGTGGGGTGGGGTGGGTGGATATTGTTCTACTTTATGAGAATGACACTAAATTCATATATGGCCCTTCCTAAGCTAATTTTGCTGGCAAGACCACTATATTTTAGGTGAAGAAGAGTATACTGGGATTCTACTGTACAGATGAGGAGTTGTTTACTGGATAGGCCTAATCAGATTGTATGTCAAGACATTAAAGGGTGTGTACAGTTCTGGTCGAGGTGAGGATTTATAGCTGTTCACGTTTTGTGAGATATTCAGAAACCACTCTATGAGACGTCAAAGAGCATGCAATTCTAGGGGTATCAAAAGTTTATTTGATGAAAATCGGTTTTGAAATGGCTGAGATATCCAAAAACAAGGTGAAACAAAGAGATCCTAACAAAGTTGTGGCATATCACTTTTTTGGATATCTCAGCCATTTGAAAACCAATTTTCATCAAATAAACGTTGAATCCTTCTTAAAATTACATGCTCTTTCATATTTCATAAGAGGTTTCACATTATCTCACTTAAGAATGTTCAAAACATGAATCCCCACCTCAACCAGTACTGTACAGTCCCTTTAACCCCCCCCCCAAAAAAAAAAAAAAAAAAAAAAAACATCATCCTAAGTCTTCTTAATGAAGGAAACATTTTCTCCAGTCATAAGCACAAATAACAAAAGTACATAGGAGGAGAAGAATGTAGATGAGATGGCTGGGGAAGAAGAAAGAGGAGATGAAAGAGCTCAAGGAATGAAAACTGATAAGGATTGAAGCTCTAGGCCTAATTAAGTGAAGAAATATATGAATACTTGCAACAGAGAGTAAAAGAAAAAAAAATTATTATACTCACAGCAGAGTTGACATAAAGTATGAAACGTGAAGGGTATATTTTCTTTTATCCATAGAGAGATTTATTGTACCAAACTGATTTCAGATAATTGTCATGCAACACAACATTCTGTCAGAGTAAGACCATTAGAAATCTTCAGAATGGTTATAGAATAGTATATCTAGATCTATACACTTTACAATATTTACATACTTACAGGTTGCTGTACCAAGCCTTGTATTCTCTCAAGATGGATGCAGCTTAAAGCAAATTTGTTGATACAATACATGTAGTTATAGTATTCTGGTTTCTACTGGCTGTGTAACTGTAAGAGTCAACTTGATATATTGGGAATTACACACAACCCTCAGTAAAACACATAAAGAATACCCATGGATGGCATGTGCAAACTTGGGTGTAGATGTACAACTGTGTACAACATGATTCTCAGTATTTTCAGTATTATCAGTAGTTGACAAGTTGCCCTTTCCTGTTTTTTTTTTTTTTTTTTGTTATGATGTGATATCAATCATGTTGATTAAACAGAGCACATGAATGTTGATAAGGTTTTGTTCTCAGTCATAAACTAAATTCTGGTTTGCTTCATTACTGTGAAATGAAAGAAAGAAAAACATCATAGGGCTTTCACTACTCATTGTGCCGAGACATACCAAAGAAGATCCAGCTTCAAACTCTTGGGTCACGGTTAGCAATAAGAAAGTGTGTTTGTACTACACACCACATCCATTTCTCTTCTTTATTTCATTTTGGTAGGAGCCAATTATATAGAGTAAGGGGGCAGAACACTTGGTCAAATTAGGATTTAGGTTACTGTAGTTCTACATCATTAATGCAGTAAAGAATATACCTATTGAGCTGTCAGTCCTTTTTTCCCCCTGCTAGAGATTAATTGAACTTAGATAGCACACTGTCTGGATAATAATGATGACTTGCACATATCTGACTCTGAGAAATCTACCCTTTTTTCCTTTTAATAAAAGTTCAGTCAATTTAGGATTTCGTAGATTCAAAACAAGTTTGGCTACAACAGTTTTAGACTGATCTCATGCAATGCATTAAATCATTCAAGTTAAAATCAATGTTTATGTGGAAATTGATTAGACTCACTGTTGCTTGGAGAACCTTGAAACATGTCAAAGAAAATTTAATCCTTAATTTCTTCAACTTAACTTTTATACAGAGTTATTTTGCAATGATCCATGCAATGCTTTTCATTTTTTTTTTCTTTTTTGCACTTTCACACAATATTCATACAATATCAAATTTAGCAGCTCATATTACAGAAACAGCCATTCGAGCATGTAATTCTTTTGCGATGCATATAGTAGGAATAGCTCATCCAAAACATGCTGAACAACCCTATAACAGTACATGACGATAAAAGGCCAGGGCAACACAATAGTATCTGAATACATGTGTATATACTACATTGTATTACCAGTCATATGTACACAGCAATGCAGAGTCAATGTGGAGAGTGAATGATAATTACTTTGCTAGAGTGATGCCAGAGATGGAGTAAGAATACTTTGTTCATATATTTAAGGTACAGGAAGTAACATTTATTCAAGTGTAACAGATTTTCAACTTCCCAATGGCAGACAAACCAAACATTGATAATGTGAATATAAAGACATGACAAGTGTAATTCTAATCAAATGTCTGCTTTGAATAAATATAAAAATCCGAGACTAAGTGGTATAATCACATGCTATGGAGAATTGTTCCCACGGTCATTGCTTTGTGGCTAGCACACAGCTACATACACAAACAATTCATGTAGTGAATATACAAGTCCATTGAAACTACAGTTTATCTGCATGGCTATGACACAGAGCATATATAAACAAGAGGCAATATTGCTTGTTCAATGTACAATGTACTTGCATTTAGCATACACGCAAACTGTACAATTGTCTACCACTTTCAGTGTGCGTATTTTGGTCATGGTAAATTTCAAGTTTAGAAGCATGTTGAACACGTTAGACTTTGTTTCTTGCGTGAAGGCACTTGGTAGACATTGATCAACTGTTAAGAATGAGACATCCTACAGAACATTATCAACTATCGCTTTATGTCTTGACTTGTATGTCTGCGAGAAGTGACAGCAAATTAAGATGTACCAAGTATTCACACATGAAAACTGTGTTGGTATGTGCTATCATTGGACAATGAATTTTCTTCTTCTGCTCATCACTCCCAAAAAATGTTGTTTTCCAGCAGTAAATAAAAACAGATATACAGCTTGGCAGGATTGTTCACATGGCGACAATGGATGTGGATTCCTTGACGAGAGGAAGTGCTACCGAGGGCTCACTGACGTCGGCTTGTGTCAAGAATGTTTGATCCTTGCTCTCAGGCGGAGCTTCAATGGCAAGACTGATGAAGGAAAAAAAAAGGAGAGAGAAATCATAACAGATCTCAAGTGAACATCAATACATCTCTTCAGCAGAGCCTAGAAAGCACCATTATACTTCATTTAAAGAGGACATCTGATATCACAATGCATTGTACCACAAGACAAAATTTAGCACAAAAGTTAACCTTCGCTTTGCTATACGAGAAAGTGGATACATCTTGTCGACTTGACTGTAGTGTTTTGATGTCAAGCTTTACAGAGAACACTCCGCCACAACCCTACACAGTAAGATACTCACTTTGCAGACTCCATGATGACCTTGTTGGAGATGCTCAACGAAGGGCGCTTCTGTTCAGGTGTTGGCTTGAGGTCAACAATGGGCTTATGGCCCGTCTTGGCCCCATTCATCTTAGCAAAGAGGAGTCTCAGGACTCGCTCCCTCTGCTCCCATGTCAGGTCACCAATGTCCAGCTTGGTACCAAGGCCAGCCCTGTTTAAATCATAGTAAAGAGAGGGGAGGGGTGAGGGGTGGGAAGCAGGGGAGTTTCAATGATACCGGTATATTAAACATGGCAACAAAACGTAAACTGACATGCAGCAATGTGTCATGCATTGGCAGTGTGCATATTCTATTCAAGAACTGGATGTTGACAAAACTTTGGATTAAATTACAAGTCTCTGCACCCTTCTTAAAAATCTGTTTTGATCAAACTTTTAGACTTTACCCTAACTATCATCACCATCTTTCACTTTAGTATCGTAACATAATCAAAAGGGAATACATGTATAACAATTGCAAATCATGTCAAAGACTGAACTGCACATGTTTGTGTCTTTAGTGCAAATGTATACATACAAGAGGCATAACTTCTCCCTCAAGATTTTGAGATTCACTAACACCAGAATTACTCTGAAGATTCACAGTGCAATTAACATAAGAACTAGGAACTACTAACTAGCCTTACACCTATATTTCAATGAGACATTAAAAAAAAAAAAAAGTTAGTTGGAAACTGATTGGACCCTTGGACAGCCAAAGTAAAGCCAACAACAACAAGCCATGCTGAAACTTGGCAATGCCTCTTTCAAGAATGAAGAGAGAAAGAGGGAGAAAAGGTAATGAAAGCATCAACAAACAATACACTAACTCTTCACTTCTACAGTGTCATAAACCATCCTCCACCATTACTCTTCCCATGACACTAAAGTAACACCTCTAAACAACAGAATGTACACATCATCCAAATGATTAGCAAGTGGATTGGTACTTAAAGGCGCATAGTCGCGGTAGTGTAGAGGGCAGTGTTGATGATACTGCTGATCACCGTTA
The DNA here is from genome assembly GCF_040938485.1 of Diadema antillarum. Taxonomy (NCBI): domain Eukaryota; kingdom Metazoa; phylum Echinodermata; class Echinoidea; order Diadematoida; family Diadematidae; genus Diadema; species Diadema antillarum. Next base: position 26,109 of record NW_027272317.1, on the reverse strand, counting down.
GCATTGATACGAAGATTGCCGAAGTTGAGCTGTCATCAAGAGTAAAGCGCGTAGGTGTTGCTTGGTAACGTTGCCTTCGTTGTCTTCTCTGCGCATCAAGCATTCTGTAGTAATGCCAGGGTGCGTGCATATGTGCTTCTTATTATGACATCACAAAAGAAGTTTGCTAAAGCTGCCACCCCCCTCAGCCAAATCATGAGCAGAACTGTGATCGGACCACTGACTACAGTGGATCGGACTTCTTCGGACTGGGAAGTGGGTCACAGCGTAAGTGCTAAAGAGGAGTCGATAGCGTAGGTCTCTATAGGAAACTTGCGCCGTGCGCCCGCGTACGCATTTGACTAAACCACCGGGACCATGAGCCTTTAAAATCATTGTTCCTAGAAGTAAGGCTGGGTATAAATGTGTAAATAACATATCAGTGCAGTGAGACACATTAAATATCTTGTCATTGACTGGAGTCTGACTCTGAAATCCTTACCAAGTCTCGGCTGCCTTTAGGTCAGCATACACGCTGTTGGTGCTATTGTCGGATTGGTTGAAGGTGCGGATGCGCGGGAAGTCTGCCTTGCCAGAGTGAGCCTCCAACATCCTCTTCTGGTAGGCTGCCGCCGCATCACGGAGGTACTTGGACTGGTTGGCGAAAATTTCCTTCTTCACTATTTCCAGCGAATCTAGGAAAAACTGCTCCATTTCAGTTCTCTGTGGCGAGTGGTGAATTCAAGAAAAGGGAAGTGAGAAATGTCACACATTAACATGAATACTAGTACATCAAATTGCATGACACCAAGCTGACTGGCACAAAATTTGGAAAATATTTGATGTGATTTTGTGCCTTCCTCATTTTTTTATTCCCGTGGAAGGGATAGAATAGAACTGATTTATTTTTAAGTGGACTTGCCTACACCTAATTGTTGTGTGAACCCCACACATAGTAGGCATCATGAATTAGATAAACAAAATAGGTTTCAACCTTTTTTAATCCAAGACAGAATCACTGTGGATACCTGTACGATATCTCACGTTGCAAGGGAAAGTTGCAGTGCTCTGTTCCTTGACATAATCAATGTCACTTACAATTTCCTCTTGCCCTCCTGTTAAAATATTAAGTGTCTATTTAAAGAGTGGGTTGTTTGTTTGTTTGTTTGTTTGCTTGCTTGCTTGTTTTGGGGGCAGCTTGAGGAGAAGACAACCTATTGCAAATCATGCCTCATCATCTGTGATGATTGACAAAAGGAGTAAACTCCTACCTGATCCAGAATTGTCTTGGCCAGTTTCTTCACTTTGTTCATCTCCTTGGTCTGCATGTCCACCGTCCTCATCAGCTTGGCGATTTCCACCTTGCTGGCTTCGGTCTCCACATGGGCCCGCTGCTGTGTAGACTTCTGCTCCCTCTCAAACTCCTTCACTACATGGCTCAGGGAGACCTCCAGACTTGACACTTTCTCTTGCAGCTTTATAAAATCCAGATATATAAGAGAGCAAAGTGTTATATTTGTGTGAGTGCTTTTCTTTTTTTGTCACGTTGCTTCCTTTATCAAAAGTTTAGACACTATTGTAAAACGAGGAATATTCGCGTGTATCTTAATTTCGCGAATTTCACGAGCGCCAAGATTCGCGAAATTAAAATGCACATGAAAGTTCTTGTCCACAATAAATGCATTGAACGCCAGGGCAATTCGCAAAAATTTCATGCCACGAAAAAGGCCGTCAGCTCCAATTCGTGAAAATTTCATGCCACGAATATATCATGTTTTACAGTATTCAAAAGATGCTGGATGATTCACTATAACCATTTCATACATCCATGGCTAACTTTCCACTTCTTTGATTGCAGTACAAATTCAAATGGGGATGATCCATGAAAACTGCCCTGTGGCTTGCTCACATGCCCCAATAATTGTGATGATTTTGTGTCTTAATTCAACTACCACTAGGGGAGACACTCACAAGGTAGACAACCTCAACTTCAAAAGGTTAATATTACACAAGTCTGTTCCCCCCAATGGGTCAACTTGTACACATTCACTACATATTCAATAGCTGCTTCCAACAGAAGGCTGAACAGCTTGAGGGACTCAGCAGAATTAAAGAGAACGTTTCAGTTTAGTACAGACTGTACATTATACAAATATCGACTGCTGCAGAGGGAGATGGTAAAACTATTTGCACCGAGGTGATGTCTCAACAGTGCTATGTCCCGAGACGAAGTCGAGGGACATGGCACTGTTGAGACATCACCGAGGTCAAATAGTTTTACCATGGCCCGAAAGAAAGCAGTCGATATTTGTTTTATATCCCTCTCGAGCATTTTACTATAGTAATGACGGTTCCCTTTTGGAAAAGTGTGCAGGTTTCGTGAACGATAAATCTAACGTTAGGCTGTAGCAGTGCAGCAGCAGTGCGTGCAGCGCGTAGCGAACGACACCGCTGCGCTGTTGTTGATTCCTACACACGAGCTACACTACAGCGTGCAAAACTCCGAAAGATCGAGGTCCAGGACTACGTTAGAAGTAGGCCTAAAGCGGCTTCGTTACCCAGATCATCTTCAAAATCGGTTTTAGTTTATTCCTAATTCGTACCTGATATGGTGTCCTCCTGCGATCATTCTTCCGTTACTGGAAGCAGTCACTTTGTCAATTGAGCTGAATGCATTGATCACGTATCACACGTCCACACGTTACACACCGACCGGCCACGCCATCGCACCACACAGATTTCTGTAATGCTGTCGCACATCACACCGCGCGCTCTCTTAGCGCTAGCTAGCTAGCTACAAGCCACAGGACTGTCGCTCAAAAGTATCGCTACTACGCGCACTGCGTGCATTCTTAAGTGAGAAATGTAGATATCGATCACACGATCACGATGGGTGCAAATCGTGGATTCCCAAAAGTACTATATCCCGCTGGCTAGTAACCAATTGCACCGCATCCAGCTGCTCGTAGCTAGCTAGTAAAACTACACCATGTTCGTGCTCTGTACAATCCTATGGCAAGAAGCTTTACACGAGGGATATAATACAAATTACCTCCTTGATAACTTTCTTCTGCTTCTTGCTTTCTATGACTTTTTCTTGAATGAGTTGATCTTGCAGCTCCCTGTCTCCTTTCAGCTGACTGTTCTCTGTCAGCAACTTCTCCTTTTCTGCCTTCAGCTCATCTGCTTCCTTCACATGGTAGTTCAGTGCCTCATTCAGTCGCACATTTTCTTTGTACACTGATCTTGTTGTTTCATCCAAGTTACTGTGAAATAACCACAAAGAGAAACAGTAAAGATGAATGAATACACAAAAATATTTCATAACATGGATAATATAAAGACTAACAATTGATGTTGTTTCTGCCCATCTTCCTCAAACAGCCTCACTGATACTAGATTCATCACAATGGCAATAATGGCTAATAAATGAATTCATTACCTGAACAAGTGGCTCTACACACAGCATAAAAATATACACATGCACGTCTTATACGTTACTATTATACTTTCTTTGATAATCTACTGCATAATATGTTAACATATTAGATCTTTCTTCCACTTTCGACTAAGCATGCATAGTTAAAATGTGAGATCCAAAAAAGGTATCATCAAGAGAAAACCTGTCTGTACTTTTTGAAAGCATATTTTAGGTCAAGATTCCAAGAGATGGGCCTTGTGTGCCTCAAGGCACTCTACTTGATGTTTTACCTGATGGCTTCAGTGTGCGCCCTCTCAGCCAACTCTGCAATCTTCTGGCTGGCCTCCTGCTGCAAACGGATCTTCTCCTCAAAGAATTTGTGCTCCATCCGCTGTAGCTGCTCTTGATGCTCCTTGTTGGTTAGGAACATCTCTTCTTTGATCTAAGTAGGAAAGAAACATACCGGTAGGTGCTCATGACATTAATTACTTAGTATGCTCATTTATTCAACATAAATTATTCTTACAGGGCATCACATTTGTAAAATGGTTCTACTTTCACACTTTTCATCGAATTTCGTTGAATTTACTGCACTTGTTGCTTTTCAAGTTCATTCATCAACAAGGCTTTCTTTGGGACAACTTACGGTTCAATTTATAGTACTTTATAGAAGAGACGAAGAAGAGTGTCCTACATAGTAGATCAGCAAGGGAAGTGGTGGAGCATGCCAGTCACAAACCAATTACAATTGTATGCACAATGAAAAATATTTTCTCATGAAATATATCACAAAAATATTTTGAAAAGTGGTGAATACTGCTACTTCTGTGAATAGTGCAGATGGTTATGTTTTTCTGTTTGAGTGTGTGTGTTTGTGTGTGTGATTTTCCATCAAATTCAAGGATATAGTACGCAACAGAGAATCTTTAATTTCTCAACAAAACATTTGTTTTTCCTGATTAGAAAAAAACATTAACCAAACAAGAACAGCAATATCATGTCACTTGTACTTTGTGATGTTCAGTTTCTATATTGCTGTATTCAGTAATACCTAATGTGTCAATTTCAGCCACAACGGAAGGGGGAGTGGAAGGGGAGAAGGTTTGGAACAAATTGCTCACCTCATCTAACTCTTTCTGCATTTGACCTCTCTTTCTCCTGAACTCTTTCACCAGCTTCAGCTCACTTTGCATCATCTTGACCTCATCTGTCTTGTCTTTAAGAGCCTGCTCCAGCTGCTGAAATCTCTCTGTGAAGTCTTCAATCTGGAATTTAAAAAAAAAAAATGCAAGCAGAATAAGTATTATGTAACAGAGATAAGCAAAACTTCAAAAATCAAGGAGGAAAACAAAAATGCTGGAATATTACTGTCTCTCAATATTTCTTCTTCAAATGCATATCTTTCTTGGCAGATAAGTCACATAATATATTATAGAAAGTCCAGTATGTTAAGCATTTATGATTTGGGGAAAAAATGCAAATGTTCCAAAAGACTTGAGATGGTGTGTAATTTGGCAAAAGTGGCTTATCATGATATCAAAATAAAACTCACATGACAGTATAGAAATCTCACATAAACTACATTAACTATATCAGCTACATCAAACTATCAATGCTTATACTTACAATTTGCTGTTTATCTTTCCTTGATTCTCTTCTTGTGTCCTTCAGCTGCTTCTGTAACTTTGAAATCTGGAAAAGACAATTTCATGAGAAACAAGAAGTGAGAACTTTGTGTAATGGTATGAGTTTGATGGCATTATTGTTTGTGCAGTAGAGTAAATTTAAATGTAACGAATACATGGAGAAATAAATCAGTCAATCAATCATGCACTCAATCAACACATAAATCACTGTGAAAGAAAGTATTACTCATTTGGATGTATTTGTTTGTGTTGTGTCTGTTTGTTTGTTGTTTGTGTGGATGTGAAGACAAGGTATGCAATATATGTATCTTATGGGTTCATATTGTACATACCAATTCCTCCTTTGTCTGATCCTCTTTCTTCAGGTAGGTGATAACTTCAATTGTGTCTCTTTCAGACACCTGCATGTTCTTTTCAAGAGCTTCATTCTCCAGAGCCAGCCTCTTGGCTTCCTCTCTGAACTGCTGCCTTGCATTTTCTGTCGTGGCTAGTCTTGCTTCCCACAGTCTGGTATTGGCCTGGGCCAAAGCAGTGTCTGTAAACTTCTTGCTATCCTTTGATTTCTTCCTACAAGGGTGATATGCATACAATAAATGTGCAATCATATAATACAGATGCAGTATTTGATGTTATTTTGCAGAAAGAAACATATCATATCAAAGAATGCACTTCTCAGGAAGCCAAATGCAATGAAGTAGATCTTTATAAAAGAAAAGATTGTCATAGAAATGACAAAAATCCAGCTTCCTGATTGGTTGTAGCTATGGGAAGTTGCCATTCAAGCAAGAGTTGCTATCCTAACATCTTTTATAAAATGGGGCCCAGAAGAATACAGTATTCCATCTCCACAGAGAAAATGTAAAACAACTTTTTGATGTAGATCCAGAATTCTCTCTAGCTCTTTCTGTGCACTGGGCAGTCTATATAAATGTATCACATGCTGTCACTCTGACACTCACTCACTGGTTGCCGTAGCCATAGAACATCAAGTTTCTACTCAAAATTCACTCAATATAGAATTCCTCAATGGCAGCAAGAGTAATATTCCTCCTGGAATACTGCTCTTGTGTATGAAATGAACTTACAAAGGAAGAGTGATGCAAAAAAGATTGACTCGGTTCAGAAGAGAGTGACAAAGTTGGTATCTGAAGTTAAATTGTCATATTCTGAGAGACTCAAGTCTTCGGGGATTCCATCCCTAGAATATCGATGTGAATATTTGGATATGATCAAAGTGTTCAAGATTTTGCATAATATGGAAGATTTTGATCCACCTATTCTCTTTGTTATCAATGATCAAGTTACACGCGGTCATAAGTTTAAGACTGAAAGTTGTATAAAGGAAGATGTAAAGCTAGTATTGTAGTACGGGATGGATTAATATACAAACATAGAGAAGATTTGAGTGTGAGTAATGAACACTGCAAAAGTTTATTCATTGAGATAGAAAATACTGTTAATAAGAATGTAGTGTTGGGTGTTTTTTACAGGCCACCTAACCAATCTGTGCAATTTTTTATAGATGAAGTTTCTTCTGTTTTGAACATTGTAAATAGGGAAAATAAAATAATATATTTGGTTGGTGATTTTAATATAAATTTGATGAATGTTTCTTTTTGTTCATATAAATGACTTTGTGAATGTATGTGCAACATGTTCGCTGTATCCACTTATTCATTATCCAACCCGTGTGACTCCAAAATCTGCAACTTTATTAGATAATGTATTTACAAACAATATTAGAAATATATTTTGTGGACTTATTTTGGCTGATATCAGTGATCATTTTCCTGTATTCTGTGTTTCTTATGATGAAATTCAAGAAAAAAAGGTGTGTTTCCTGGAAAAGACAAATAAATGAAATGAATATTGTACAGTTTTGTCGAAATTTGGAAAGTGTTGATTGGAACTTTAAGTCATTTGATCCTAATTGTTGTTATGATGAGTTTATAATGAAATTTAGATGTTTGTATCACAGATGTTTTCCTTTGTGTGAAATTAAAGTAAAATATAGAAAAAATAAATCATGGATTAATAAGAATTTGATGAAAATGATAAGGAAAAAATGGAGATTATATAAGAAATATATGAATAATCCTACTGAATATAGGAAAAATGTTTATAAGAAATTTAGAAATAAAGTAACAAATGAATTAAGGAAGGTGAAACATATAAAAAGAAATTTGATGGTTATAAAGGAGACATAAAGTCAACATGGAAAGTTATTAATGATGCATTAGGTGTGAAATCTAAAAAACAAAATATTATGAAAATTGATATTGATGGTGCATCAATTACTAATAAAGATGATATGGTTGAAAGATTTAATGATTATTTTGTTGATATTGGTTTTAATCTTACAAACAATGTGCAATATTCAAATTATGATTATAGTTCACAATTGACAAGAAATGACAAAACGGCGTATTTTTCTCCAATAACATGTAAAGAAATTATTGATATTGTGAATGATTTAAAGAGTGGAACCAGTGTAGGTTATGAAGATATAGCTGTTGATGTTGTGAAAAGAGTGATTCATGTAATCTGTTCTCCTTTATGTTATATATTTAATTTGTGCATTTCCAATGGCGTATTTCCGGATCAACTGAAGATTGCAAAGGTAATTCCTGTTTTTAAAAGTGGTGATATTTCTAATTTGGTGAATTATCGTCCGATATCTGTTCTGCTGTTTTTTTCCAAAGTATTTGAAAAATGTCTATATAAACGACTATACACTTTTTTCATTTCATGTAATCTCTTATCAAACAGTCAGTATGGATTCCGTTCGGGACACTCCACTTCTACAGCTCTTCTTGATTTGATACATAAAGTTACAACAGCAATTGATTTGAAACAGTATACTATTGGTTTGTTTCTTGATTTAAGCAAAGCTTTTGACACTCTTGATCATTCAATTTTGTTGAATGAATTAGAAAATTATGGTATTCGCGGAGTTTTGTTAAGATTATTTAAAGATTATTTGTCTAAGCGATTTCAGTTTGTAACAATTGACAATTATAAGTCTTCATATAAATACATTCGTTGTGGAGTGCCACAGGGTTCCATTCTCGGTCCATTGTTATTTCTGATTTATATCAATAATATTGTTTGTTCAAGTAAAATGTTACAGTTTATTTTACTTGCAGACGACACCAGTGTGTTCATGTCACATAACAATTTTAGTTATTTAGTGGATTTATTTAATCATGAATTGATTTGTTTGAGTAATTGGTCGATTAATAATAAATTGGTGATAAATGTAAGTAAAACTCAGTTTATGGTATTTGGAAAGAGAAAATTTGATATGAATGCTGTTTTGTATTTTAACGGTCAAACAATTTCCCGTTTGTCTTGTGTAAAGTTTTTAGGAGTGTATATAGATGACAAGCTCTCATGGCATGAACACATTGGTGTCATGTGCAATCGTATTGCCAAAGGTATTGGTATTTTTTATCATCTGAGGCATTTCCCTAGATATATTCTGATTATGTTATACCATACTTTATTTATTTCCCATATCAATTATTGCAATGTGGCCTGGTCCAATGGAAATGATTTTTGTATGAAAAAATTGTTTGTATTACAGAAAAAAGCTATTCGAATAATTTCCAATGTATCTTTTAATGCTCACACTTCACCTTTATTTTTTCATTTGAAGCTTTTAAATGTATATGATATTCATAGATATAATCTTGCAATTTTTATGTATGTGTCTTCAAAAGGTTTATTGCCCTCCAATATTTCTTCCAAATTTTTATTGAATAGTAATGTTTATGCTTACAACACCCGCCGTGCTAATGATTATCATTTATGTCATGTGAGAACAAATATGTCTAAGAATACAATTTTTTATAAAGGTCCATTAATATGGACCGAAATACCATTTGATTTGAAAATGAAACCGTCTTTGAATAGTTTTAAAAGGAATTATAAATTTTCACTCCTGAATTCATATTCTCATTCAGAATGATTATTTTAACTGCACTTATATATGTCTTTTGATTTGTTCTTCAGTCCTGTCCTTTTCTTTTCCTCCTTAGTTTCGTTTCTATACTCCCGATACATTTGTATATTTTACACATTATTTATGTTTTCTAGGGGTCAGCAATTAACAAGGCTTATTGCTCTTCTCTGTTGACCCCCCATTCACATGAATTTACGCATCGGCTCTTGTTCTTGTTGTTGTTTTGTGTATGTGTGTGTATTTCTTTTGATATTCATATATTTGTATCAATGTGTTTTCATTGTATGAATTGTTTGATGATTTTATGTCGAATGGAAACAAATTTGAACTTTGAACTTTGTAAGAGGTTAAACTCTTTCAGCCAGAGAGTAGTAAATTCTTGAAATACGGTATCCTTAGTGCAGAAACTGTCAAGGCAACATCAGTTAATGCCTTCAAGTCTAAGCTCACTGATCACTGGAAACAGAAACATTAACATTAACAAATTTAATCCAGATTGCATAAATTGACCACCCCATGGATAGGGGATCTACATCACATGGAACTCCTCAGGCTCAGGATTTCACCCTTTGAATGGCCCTCTACAAGTCTTTGACTTTTATGGACTTTCATAGGTAAATTCATTCAGGTAATAAAACGGTTTGATCTTGGAATGCCCTCCCACTGAGTCCCAGACCATGGACCATGGGGTCCATGCAGACAATGTTGTTGTGACGGCCTGCACCTCCTCAGTCACAATGCCTTTCGTCTCCTGCTGACGCAAGAGCGTAGTAAATTAGCTAGTTTTGAGGCAGTTTCTACTTGCACCTTGTAAATTATTGGCACATTGGCACATTCACCTTACCCCTATCGCCTATGTGACACACACTGTCACCAATCACCAAGATCTGCAAGAATCTTCAACAAGGTTGAAGGTAGCAGACTACCGACAAGAAGAAAAAGAAAAAGAAGAGGAAGAAGAAGAAGAAGAAGAAGAAAAAGAAAAAGAAGGGGTAAATTACAGAATACCGGCAGCCAATCACGGAGAGCGCAAATCGCTCTGAAAAGAGCGTAATTACGCTTGCCGATAGCAACCATCTGAAATATTAATCCGATCTGCGATACGGTCCGTGATTCGGCTGTCGACGATTGCATTTGTTTACGTGTGTTTTCTTTGCTCTGTGCGATGAGAAGTGTGGTATCTTACGTTGTTCTCGGGGGTTTCGGGGGTGTCCCCCGAATAATGTAGTTCTAGATCCTGACGATGCTAGTCTAGACTAGCCGTTAAAATTTACCCGAATTTACGATGAATACTCACGTTTTTAGGAGTTGAGGATAGTCCGTATACTAGAAATCGATAGCAATTAAAGTGAGACTAGAAAACAATCACTTATCTAATTGCTGGTGCTAGCTTACAGTAGAGCTTACGCACTGTGTGGGTGCTCTTGACAGCCCACCATGTTGACTCTATGCAGTCGTACAACAGTACCTACACACAACAGCTTATGATGCGTACGTGTGCAGTGATAGCGCGTATTGAGTCTGCAGAACGCGCGCATGTTTACTAGTACAGTGTACAATACGTATAGCAGTTGAGTGCGCACATGTCTCTTGACAATACGCGTATACGCGCTGTCTTGCCAAACTAGTGTGTAGTGTGATTGATCGTGAATGACTTGTGTCGAAAAGAGTAAAAGGAAGAAGAGCTGCCAGCTGTGATGACGTCATCACGTTTAAAATAGTTCCGTCAAAATCGGCTCAATTTTCTTTATCGACGATTTACTCGAGATATCTTGATTTAGAGCAGTTTTCCTCCGAAACCACTCAATTTTCATAAAAATTGTGTGGTCAACCTACTTTTTGACGGCCGTTCCGTTCCCGGGCTTTTTTGGGGCCCCAAACGACGGGAAAGACGAATTTCAGCCCTACGGGCTGAAATTCATCTCTAAGGGAGAGCCGCCGGAGGCGGGGCCTTCGGCCCCGCCTCCGGCGGCTCTTATACGCACCAATATGCTAATGATGCAAAACCGGTATTCTGTAATTTCCCCATCAGAAGAAGAAGAAGAAGAAGAAAAAGAAAAAGAAGAAGAAGAAGAAGAAGAAGACTAATTTGAGTGAACATTGATCCGCTAACACAGTTTTCATTGACTGGGACTGATAGGGAAGGCACGCAATACTTTAAATAACATCATGACATAGCATACTTCATTGAAATTAGGTTACTTCATATACTTCAAAATTAAAAGGAACATTTTTCACTTACCCTTTCTTCCCCTTACCCTTCCCTTTTCCTTTTCCGCCCTTCTTTGCTTTCTTCGGCATGGTGTTATTGTGATATTTCTCCTACGGTTTGGTGAAACGAAGCATTAAAATGCCAACATCCTCACAGAGTTTCGCGAACTAACTTCGCTGATGACCGGAGCCTCGTGTGTAAACCTGTGGTGATAACACTAGGAAAGTGTGCATTCAGCGTGTGCGCTATATGACCCAGCGAAATTTCAGTGTATGCGACTTTCGTCGCATGGCAACTACAGTACTCTTCCCTCCAGCCTGGCGCTCGCATGCTCGCAATCAACCACACGGAAGTGAACGAGCTGGCGACGCATTACATGCGCTCTTCCAATGAAAAATGAATACCGGTAATTGATAAATAAATAAATACACACATAATTGTGATACGATGTGCTATAAAGGTTTTCAAGGAGTAAACAAATATCTTGTTCAAACAAAATGGTTCAAACAATTCAAATAATAACTCAAGTGGGAAAACTTTTTTTTTCTCTCTCTTCTTCTTTACCACACCTTCACCACAATGTCTATAGATCAACTGGAGTAAAAAACAGGGACATCGAATTTATGGGTTTTCATATGTTTCTTTTTTCTTTCTTTCTTTCTAAAAATCAAGAGTGTATCCCAGATCAATCCCTGGGCCTGAAAAGTGAAAAAAAAAAAAAACCTAGTAAATATTAAGATGGTGAGACTGACAATAAAGACAAAAAAAGAAGATGAAAATGGAGAAGACTGACAAAGAAGTGACCAGCAAGAAAGAATGAAAAGGATTATTGTCTGAAACTGTGAACATAATAATCTCCAACCAAAAATATACGGTACATCTTCTCCCTTTGACTGTTTTTACAGTGATTCAAATTCGGGTAAATCTCCCCAATCCAACATCCCAGTGAACATAGGAAGATTCTCAACCATATCACACATCTTTGGTACCGTAATATGTGTAAATGTAAGATATACACATGGATTTAGTCATGCTCTCCAAGTAATGTAACAAAAATACGTATACATGTAACAAATATAATACAACTTTACATACCTTTCTAAACTTCAAATGCAGAAAACAACTAGTATAACAAAATATCATATCCCATATTTTCCCTATTTTTCTCAAGTAGATTAACTTTCTTCCAAGAGGGAGACTGCATAATATCATCACTGGTCAAATGGCTATCCCTAAAATGTTTCCTAACTAAAACTGTTCTCCACTTTGTCTTGTGCCCCCCCCCCCCCAAAAAAAAGGCAGTCTCCATGCCTATTTAACATGATTAAAGGGACTGTACAGTACTGGTTGAGGTAGGGATTCATGCTTTGAACATTCCTAAGTGAGATAATGAAAAGCCTCTTATGAAATATGAAAGAGAATGTAATTTTAAGAAGGATTAAACGTTTACTTGATGAAAATTGGTTTTCAAATGGCTGAGATATCCAAAAAAGTGCAAATAATAAAAAGCAACATGCCCCAACTTTATTAGTATCTCTTTGTTTCACCTTGTTTTTGGATATCTCAGCCATTTCAAAACCGATTTTCATCGAATAAACTTTTGATACCCCTTAGAACAGCATGCTCTTTGACATCTCATAGAGTGGTTTCTGAATATCTCACAAAACATTAAAAGCTAAATCTTCACCTCGACCAGAACTGTACACACCCTTTAAAGTGTTTCTAAATTCCACATTTGTCATAGCCTGTAGGAAAACTTCATAAACTCTCACCGTTTCACTCTTATTACAGAATCAGATTTACATGAGGCTAGCTATAATTTGATCTCCCCATTTTCTGACATGGTCAAAACCAGCTAATCTGACAAACTTCAATTTGCATACTACTGTAGTTCATGAACTAAACTGACAGAAGTTTTAATGCAATTGCTCTACAACGTACGTGCAGTAAGCAGAGAACATGGAGGCTGCAGGTGGACATACTTGTATTCTCTGAGGAGACTGAATAAAACTATTTTCAGGAATATATACAAGTGTATGCACACACACACACACACACACACGCCCGTGCACACACACATACACACACACACGCACACACACACACGCACTCACACACACACACACACAATTAATACACTGTAGGCCTATATCTGGGGCGAATCCAGGAATTCCGTAAAGGGTAGGCACCTTTACACAATTAAGGAGGGGGGGGGGGGACATGCACCGCCATCCCATTTTTTTCCTTGTTATTTCTTTTGTTTCATCAAAAAATACAGAGGGGGCGAGCCCCCAGTGAACCCCCCTCTGGATCCGCCACTGTATATATATGTCTGTCCATCTCTCGCCCTCTCCCTCTCTCTCTGTTACATGTGTACTGGAGTGCAGTTTCTGTTTACAGAGTCAATGCATCAGAAAAGGATCATCATTCAAAATACATATGACATCACAACAAATCACTCTCTTCAATTTAAAAAGAAAAGAAAAATGTATCATGTGAACTCTGGCATATGAAAGTAAAGAAAGATAAACAAATTTGAGATTTATTAAAATCTTTATGAGCCATGGACAAGTATCAAAGTAATGAACAGTAACAGACATGCATTGGTAAGTTTGGCACAATTCATGTTGTCAGGTATTACTTCACTGCGACCAATTACATAATGAACTTGGAGTGTGAAAGAAAATGAAATTACAGTACACAGCAGACCCTTGTTATAAAGGACACTTAAATGCCAAGTTTATATTCCAGCAAAATAAATGTTCTTGCCCTACACATAACAAATTATTTTATTGCCGCAAACCATGAGAGAACAAAAATTATATTAATGGTCCAAAGGGGTTTGTTGTAACCATGAATCCACTGTATACTGATATTTATCAAGCAACCTTCAATGCACAATCATTGAGCCAACTCCAAATGAGACAAATATTTCTAAATTTTACTTATAACTTGAAGAGTGTCGTTTTGTTCTCCTGTTTTTTTTTTATTTTTTATTTTTTTTGCTAACTGAAAGTTTGCCCAACTTTGTCCAACTTAACACATGCATGAATATTGGTTAAGAGTCATGTGTTGATGTTTTGTTTGTTGTTTACATAATGATGAACCAAAGCAACAACATTGGTATGGCAAGGAATTACTTTTACCTAATGTCACTTATACCCACTAGGTTGAAAAAAACAACAACACTTTTAAGGATTGATGCTGTATCTTTTTCTTTCATTCTTTTTTTTTTTTTTTTACTATTTATTGCCAATATTTCATACTGTGGAATACAACTTCTCTTTCATTTGAGCCCTAGTTTGGTCATACTGTCGGTTATTTCCATTGCAGAATTAACAACAGCCTCATAACTGAAAAAAGAAAAAAAAAAGAAATTAGGACTGATCCTTGAATTGGGACTACATTTTAGCAGATCACAGTTTACGCTAATTTCCATGTTTGGCTAATGTTGTTAATTCTTAAAAATGTTTCCAGCTGATTTAATGAATTTAACTAGTTCTAATATTTCTTTTTTAAAAGAAAGAAAAAAACTTACTAAGTCACGTAAGTCATAACAAGATGACAATTTTTGCAGCAGAAATATCCCAGGACTTAATGGGTTACAGGAGCATCCATAAATCAGAAAATAGGTTTTCAACTCTCAAGAAAATTACATGTATAGCATCTGTATCATACACAGGCAAAACTAGACTGGGTACAGACCAAATAATTTATGTCATTCATTTGAGCTGCTATACCAAGAGTGTCTGATCACATGATTTTACTCCATAGCATTTCTTTACCACATGATAAACTTTGTTGCATCACAACACCTGACATGTAATTTTGACGGTTTTGGATTTGCAGCAAACTGGCTGTCTAACTGACACACTAGGGTCTACATGATGCACATATCAGGAGAAAAATCACACTGCATGTTCTCATTTGCTTCAAGAGTCATCAACCAAGGATCAGCTATCTTAACCTTGAGGTACAGTTCAGAGCTGCGTGCATCACAAGGATAATCTTGCCACAACATTATTGCCTATTGACAAGAGATATGACTGTTGTATCTGTATTTAATTTTGTTTGAATGTTTTGTTTTTAAAAGGTCATACTGTAAATACAAAGATATGGGAGACACATTTATTTACTAGAGGAAGGCACATCATTTTCTATCTCTTTCACTTTAGGTGTATCTTAAATCTATGTCCATCTCTTTCCTCAGTGAAAAGGGCAGAATATATCGTACATTTAATATACAGGTACAAGGGACCACTGGCCATATCAAATGCATGAATGTCTAATGTATTTCCAACTCATTTTTGGTACAAATATACACAAAATACATGCTACAACCTCAGCAGCATAGTTTTGAAATTTTTTACAATCATGGTCTAAAAATAGCCTTTCCAACTGCCATAACAAAGGCAAGTATATAATACTGAGACAAAGGGAGTATGTGCTGTAGGCTGCAAAAAAAAAAAAAAAAAAAAAAAAAAAAAAAATCAACATATTTCCTTCTGGTTCTTACCTGAAGGCTTCAATTAGGGCAACTGGGAATGCCCAAGAATGCTGAATGCTACGTGCTAAACCCCATTTGACCAAAAATTTACAGGGTAACCTGTTCATCTCTCTTTCTCATATACAATGTATCATTATTTTTAATTTTGGAATGAATTTCCATACATTTTTTTTTTTGAATTGTAGAGACAATCATACATATAACTGATATGAGTAATAGAATGGATCTCCTGAGATATTCTTTTTCTCTTTCTAGCAGTATGCATGGTAGAAACTAAATTGAGCAGAGCAGCACCTTGTACTGATACAGATGTTATACTTCACCATTCCTTGTGTACAGGTACCATTGCAGTTTGATGCAAAGGTTTGGACAAAAACTGATCACACAAGGCTTTGCCCATAAAGCATTGTACATTGAATACTACAAGAGAGCGTACTGAATTTCTGAGGAATTTTTTAGTCTATACACCTGCATTTACACAAAGCTGAATGATCTTATTACTCATGTCATTGATTAAGCATAAAAGGTTTAGACTGTCCAACAGTACATCACAAGATGCTTTGGGTGTCAAACACAGCAAGATGCATACAGTCCATGACTTCTTTTTGCATCGACCTTGGGAAAACTTCCTAATGTGACTGGTGCATGAGCTCACAGAGTTCATAATGAGCTTTCTGGCTGGGTCACAAGTTGTTACACCATGCACTCTTGCTCCCTATGATTACCAAATTCAATTCTAATTGTAGTCTATGCATAATATGGACACACAGTGGTATGTCTTGGAAAGACTACAAAGCTTTTGAACTGGCACAACATTTTATGGGTTTTTATTTCCACATCAAATAATGCCTTAGTGTACACACACACCCATGAATTATGAGTGTTTACTGCTATTAAAAAAAAAAATCCTAGATCGCCTTCAGGTATGTAAGAGGTGGGAACTTCCTGTTAGTTTCAAGTTACAACACAGTGTGGGTGCAGAAAAGTTTATCTATACCAGCAGCTGCCCAAGACTATGTATTTAAGAGTGCCTGTGCATCATTGGCCACATAATGATGAAAGCTCTTATCTAGATATATACACAAATTTTTTTCTATACAGAAAATAAAACAACAAAAAAGAAAACCATGAAAAAGAATCCTGTGTTCCACTTCATGTGAAAAAATAATAAACTTTTCTTATCCCCGTGACAGTCAGTCTTCAAAATATGATTGATGACTTTTTGTGGACAAAAGTTGATCCATATAAATGCAAAATAAATGTTAAAATGCATTTTACACTGATGTAGCATGGCTACAAGATCCCAGTAAAACCATCTAATATCAGTAGAAACAATTACATTGCCTTCCATGGTAAAAGTGAAAAATTATACTTCAGACCAAGTGTATATATTATCTCGAATGTGTACTGGGGTGAGCAATGGATTCTTTTATGCGTAATAACATGTATTTTCTATATCCCTTTACATTCAAAGGCAACACAGTCAGAGCACAGAAAGATGGTACTGCCAATTACTGTTTTATATAATCACAAAGGGATTTATTATGATCAATGAAGCAAGCAAAAGAATACTCATAGCTCCCATGTTTAATGAGTTAGAGTTGGCAATAAGGCAAACTTGCAGTTATCCTTTTTTTTTTTTTTTACAATTGAATTTCCTATGTCACTGAAGAGCTAAGAAAAAATGTGAAATTACTGTCCGATGCAGTTAATCAAGACGACCCTGACCAAAATGAAGAAAAACAACAACGAACAAACAAGAAAACAAAACAGGTTATACAATGAAGTGCCATATTCATCTCAAAATTTAGCTTGCATTATTTGCATGAAGCATAAGTACTGCAATACGGTTTATGGCCAGTCACTGGATACGTTATGATACAAATAAAATGTAGAATCCTTGGCATCAAGATTTTAAAATCAAGTATTCCTCCACATCAAAAGTGCCAACTCATCTTGACACAATCTTTAAATGAGTCCATCGGTTTATATATAGAATTATTTTCAATGCAAATCTCTCTTCTATGTGAGGGTCACTAAGTTTCATCATCGTCATCTTCGATTTCATCGTTGTCTACATCATCACCATCTGAACTGGACATTGCATCCTCCTCGTTTCCATCCTCATCACTCTTTGAGTGGCCATCGCTGTCTTCCTGATGTTCTGCTTCCATGTCTGAATCAGAAAACTCGTCCCACTCACCCTGCAGACGCAGAGAGAGATAACAAGAAAGAGATATAGAAAGGACATATATAATCAAAAACTCTATCCCCTGGTACTGGGTAAGATCCATGTGTCAACACTTGGTTAGGCTATGGGACATAATCATAAATGCCACCTTGATGGTAAAAGAAAGGTACGTTCTTTATTTGCTCTCAGCTGCACTGACTGGTAAAGTTGTGGTCGTAATTTGAAATGCTCATATTTCAAAAATAGTTACTCTTGATCTAACTTCCCAATATCATTATTTGCATGTTATCAAATGGGTTCAAGAATGTAGCCAATTGGAAGCGCTGAAATGAGTCACGTGTGCATGATTTTTTACGATCATGCACGGCCTGACGTCACAATGTTTACACTAGCAGTGCGCACTCAATCAGTTGTTACGAGTGCGTCACGCGCTACTATACGCGCTGTCAATCCTGTACACAACTTCTAGTTCGGGCTGCCAGCTGGCCTTTCTTGTGCATAACATGTGGCGTACGTATACTCTTACACGTACAGTACTTATATGTGCGGGATTTCCGAGTGCAACGTGCATAAATGTTTGGGACGAACATCTTCGGAAATCTTGACTTTTGAGCGAGCGCTACATGTAGCTGACTGGTATTGACCCACAAAGGTACGTGAAAAATGCTGTTAGTTTTCGACCCATTTTATAAAACAAATGATGCACAGGATTATTTTGTGGCGTTAGTGAAGGTGCGGCGCACTCTCGAGTATTGACAATGGTGCATGTTGCACCATTGTCAATACTCTTCAACCGTGGTAAGATATTGGCAGCAGGAGATATTTTTGGTTAAAAACCCCCAAAACAGATAAACTACATTTTACAGATAAGTGATTACACAGAATCAAATATATTCTTCCTTTGTAGACTAGAAATTGACAGCATAACTCTGAAAACCTGCCAGAGACTAGATGTGCATTAAGTATCTGTATGGACTTTGTATTGAAGACAGAGAGAGAGAGAGAAAAACAACAACAACAGCGCAACATCTCACATTTTTCTAAATGCCTTTCTGGTTTTCCATTATGTACATCCACAATTTCAAGCTTGTATTTCACAAATGTTGCAGGAAAGTAACAAGTATTCATATCAAACAAAAGTAATTTAAAAACTCACCTCAGATTCTGAGTGACCAACAAGGCCATCTTCCAAGAGATCCAGTTCATCTGAAGATTCTGGAAAAGGGGGGGGGGGGAGACATATGGTGAAACTAAACCTATGTACAGTCTTAACATTTTCATTTAGGGTACAAATAACTGAAGTACATGTAAGTAATGCATCAATCAATTTCTTTGTCACTTAGTTAATACTTCACTACTGACATTTCATATGTATGCTCAGAAAAGATAACAAATAAAGAGAATCACTTGTTGAAATGGAAATTGTAACAGTGACATAAAAGCTGTAAACTTTGCAGCTGACTACCCTGTAATTTGCATGGTCAAGAAAAAGCCTAGTTCTTGAAGTTCTCTGAATAGCATGTCACGTGTACTCACAATAATAAACATATTCCAAAAATCTTCCACTGCAGCACAACTTCTTTTTTAATCTATGATAGTTTCTGCACATAAAACCTGAACAGATTACGGAAGAATTATAATCCACTGGAGCCTTCTGACTTAGTATGAGTCACACAAGTCAAAATTCAAAGTGCCATCAACACAATCAACTTGCAGATTTATTGCAATTAACTATTATGCACAAATGTCCAAATATACATCAACATTCATCAGAGCCAGATATAATTGCCACACTTTTCTGATATATTTGTTTTCACAGTATATACGATTAAAATTATCCTCTGACCAAATACTCAAAACAAGTAGAGTTACACTTATTTCAAGTGATTTTTTCTTTGCCTTTCAAGACTTTTGCTCACATTTATACTCTTATTTTCACTTTATGTCTAAGTGGATCTAGAGTACTGTGTGTTCTACACAATGTAGGTAAAACTCAAAAGTTGTGAAAAAAAGGCTGTTAAAATCTGAAATGTTTGCTTCCACTGGGTTGGTTTACTCACCATCTTCATACATCACTAGGGCTTGATCTGCTTGACCAGCCTGCCCTGTCTCACTCTGTGATGAGACCTGGTACGGGGGAGGAAGTTTGAATAAATTTGATATTTGATGAAATATGAATGTTTGTATTTGTGTCTTATCTTTATGTATGATACACATTAGAGTAACAGTGTGGTAGACAAAGTTCTATTGTGTACCAGCATAAAAGTTGTAAGTATTATCATTTGCAGTAGTGTGAACACTGTCAAAAGAAAATGTAATCATTTACAAATCCTCTTCACACCAAACATATTCTATTCTTCACTTCACTCTGAATCATTTCAAAGAAGTGTTACAAGAGAAAAACTATTATGCAGAAAGTAGTCCATCATCGTTTCTTTGCTATATAGCAATATCAATACATCACTGATTACTAGATTTTACAATAAAGTGTTTCTATATGGATTCAGCTTGATATATCACTGCAGTTGATAAGAATCTCAGAAGTTCTGTGGTTTGACAAGTGTTTTCATTCACAGGAACGTATATATGCGTGGTGCATGGGTTCTCATCACAGATTATCAACTCAACAATGATCCAATATCAAACTAGAATGCACGGAGAAAAGTTGGCACTACACAGAAAGTGAATAGCTGGCAAGAGCCTGGCATGAATACACTTGAAACAATAAAACTGCTTCCATGGCCGGAAATTTGAACTGAGACATCAATTTTGAATGGTTTACTGCAAGTATTTCACCCTTCTCCCACATGCCTCAAGACGGCAACTGCCTTGTTTATTCAAAGATCAGAGAAGCTACAGATTTGACAGTGACTAAAGAGAGTCCTGATTCAGATCTAAATTTGTCATGCTGTTTCTTACCTGGGCTAACATGAGTTCCAATTTCCCATGCAGTCTGCTCAGCTTGCTGCCATGACTCGTCCTCGTGTTGATCGTCTCATAGATGTGGCTCAACCTTGTCATGAGCTCCGGACATGTCATCAGGTAGGACGCCCTCACACGCAGCACCTCCTTCGTCCAATGGGCAACCACTAGTCCACTGAAATGAAAACAACCGTGACATTAACATATTTACATGTACTAAATCAGCCCTTGTAATTTTTAAAATGAGGCAAAACAAACTGTAAAATGTGGAGTATGAAATATTGGAAATTAAGAAAGAAGAAAATACACATGCACTCACAAACACAAGAAACAAATAGACATACAAACAAAAAGATACAGCATTCAAAGGGATGTCATACATATGAGATCATATATATATATATACAATATATATATATATTTTTTTTTAATATGAAAGGGAACCCCTTAAATCAGGTTAGATGTAGATATTAGCTATATGAAAAAAAAAAAGAGAGAAAAAAAAAAAGAGAAATCTATAGAAAGTTCCTGTACCAGAATTGGAACTGAAAGATTTTCTTAGAAAGAAAAGTGACTAAAACTTGAAATCATAATAAAACTGCCAATGACTACCAGTCACCAACCTCTGTGGGGCAGTGTTCATTCTCCTTGCCAACTCTTGAACCAAGGGAACAATGAGAGGAACAGGCAATCGCTGAATGGTGTTGGTAATCACTTTGGGTCGATCTTGTTTCAAGACTCTCTGCGTAGTGAAATACAGGGGGAAAGTGTCATTCAAAGCAACAAACTAAAATTCTATAGGGAAAACCACCTCAAATCAAAATACATGTACATTGCTTTTTGAATAACAATCAGAAAGCAGAGCATCTGATGAAAAACTTACTGCACTGTTCTTACATGATTTTAAAGACACAGAAAGACATAACACATAGCTGATAGACATAAACACACACAAACACTTTTATTCACGTAGCTCTCATGGCAACTGATTGACAAATTGCCCTACATCGACGAAAGGCAATTTGTCAATCAGTTGCAATGAAAACATCTCGACGGAAGAATGTCATGAATTTGAATAGTTCTCATGGTAAACAAATTCTAGAGCCAGAGACATCTGACAATGATCATATTAATTCTATGGGTAGCAAAGTTTTTACATTAAACTAATACAAATATCTCAGTAAACTGTATAGAAAAGCCATATCTAAAAGCAAACAATAGTTATATAAATAAACTGTGACATCAGCCCTACATGAATTGAAAGTGGAAATGTTGAACCAAAATTAGTGTGTAGTCATCACAAGTTAAGCTGATACACGTGGAGCTGGTTCTATTTTAATCTTCCTCTGTTTGTTACACGGCTGTCATCTTGCACAAGGGCGCAATCACAGTTATGTCTTTGAACAGAGGATTTTACAACTGTGTGGGTGTGTATGGGGATACACAGAATAGCTTTGGTTAAATGACACACTTATGAATTAACAAAACAAATGCAATAGTCGACAATAATATAAAAGTGAATACTGTGTGTATGTAGAAAATATCAGGAGGCTCAAATCACTCATTGTAGAGATTGTAGTTCATGTAATATTTGCTACAATTTATTCCTATACCGTTTCCTTTTTTTTTTGGGGGGGGGAGCACAATTTTGTGAAACTAATGTCTGGGTAGAAACTGGCCACCATCAGAAAAACATTATTCTGCAACTACTCTGCAGGAAATGTCCATCCAGAGGAATATGAATTGGGTTTGACTTACATCCAGTAATTCGTGGTCTTGACTCTGGAGTCCCTGAGACAGTAAGGTAACCATGACGTCGGCTCTAGGTGGCTGGCTCTTGTCAACATCTGGCCTGGCCTGGGCTATGGTCAGTGCATTCAACCTGTCCTCCATGCTCAGCTGGACAAGAACCAGAAAAGACATAAAACAATTACCACATGTTATATGTTTTTCCCCAAACCTCTCTACATTGGCGGGGGGGGGGGGGGGGGGGGGGGGGGGGGGGGGGGGGGGGAGCAATCAGTTTCAGTCAGTAGTAAGAATTACATATCATATGCAGTGGATCACCAATGGCCTACATGAATTATGAAAATATACAAACAATGGCATACACAAAACTATAAATGAAAACAAGCGGTCCATCAATAAACAGGCAAGTGTTTTGAATAAACAAAACAACAACACTCAAAGTATCAGTGAAGGATAAACTAATTGTACAAATATCTGCCCATAAAATCTGTATGGAGACATACATCTAAAGAGAAAGGGTGCTTACACACAGGACACTACTTGAATTGTAAGTCCTCTGTTAATGCATCTTCCTTACAAGATGCCATGTAACTCAAAATCAGAAACATTACATTTTGTAGAACCTGACATAGTCTGTCTTCGGCATGGAGTGAGCCGACACAGGTGGAGCTAGTTCTGTCGTTCTTTCTCTCCCTCTGTTTGTTACACGGCTGTCATCTTGCACAAGGGTGCAATCACAGGTATGTATCTGAACAGAGGTTGCATATTACATCACGGATACCACATACTTTGTCAATACTTCCTTCAACATCAATCCTATGGAGCCAACACAACGAACCACAAGCGAAGATAACACTCTCTGACACAATGCAGACTGAATACAATTTAATTGCTATTGGTACGACATTCTTCATATCTCAGTGACTGATGTAACATCAGTATTTCCAGACATGTCAGAAAGTGAGACGACAATATTTTCTCTGAGTGGTCGGTTGTGTCTTTTGTGCCCCATTACAAGGGTAGAAAATACAAGGGTAGAAATCCAGGAAGTGAGCTCTTAAGAATCCCTTCATGAAGAGTGTCTCACCTCAGTCCTGAGTGATTTCCTCTTAGCCTTTCTCCTCTCAGACTTGGTAGGGTCACTCACACCCTGAATCGGCCTGCTGGGAGCCATGTTGTTTGGTCCCAACACTGTCACATCACCAGTTGTTAGAGGCTGCTTCACCTAGGCAACAGACAAATAAAAGAGAGAAGAATCCAATGATTTAATGCGCTTCAGGATACTGCAAAAGGATGTTCTCACTCAGCGAATCCTCGTTGAATTGATCAACTCCAATTCTACAATAGAAGCCTTTCTTGATTGCTATACTTATTTGAATACCGGGGTAGTCATTACATCCTATAATTAAGTCCATATCTCAGACTTTCCTTCAAGGTAGTTTCTTGAGAACTTATATCCCTCGAGGTCCTGTAGTCAACTTGTTTCTCCATTCATACCTACAATCTTCAAATTCTGGTGGGTGTCAAAAAATGAGGGCTAGTACATTCCAATCACTCAGCATACCTTGTCACCAGCTCCCTTGTCTTTGCTGGAATGAAGACTTGCCTCTCGTATCAAGCAGATCTCCTTCTCCCGTGAAACAAATTTCTGTGAAAAAACACACAAAAATAAACACAGTGATGCAAATCTATATCAGATCATGCACAATGAAAATGGCAGAAATACAGGAAAAATGATAAGAGAGCTTTACAGGGCTAAAGCTTGGTATGTTAGTTCAAAAGGTTAAAGAGAAAACATGGAAGGCAACTGCTTGCTACACTTACTACTGGTTCAAAAGATGGCTTTAGGGTGATGCCATAGGCCAATAATATCTGAGGTTGGCCATCCACCAGGGAAATCTGAGCTGTCAGGATTGGAATTGGTCTTGTCACAGATTGCTTGCTGCCTGCTGTTGCCACGGTGATTACATGATTGGCTTGGAAAGGTGTCTTAGCACTCCTACATGCAGAGAGAGTAAGTTAAAATGGGTGTTGCAGTTACAATTGAACCACAAAATACACTCAAAGGTAATAAGCTTACAAATTTCTACTTAGCTTAGTGCTTCACAGCTATAAGCACACAAAGAATTGCTTCATAAATAAAACACACTTACACCATAGTTGCCTGACTTTAAGTTTGATGTTGGTGCTTGATGTTGGTGCTTGTGTTATCTCCTAAATGGCTACATTACAGGTTGAGCTCCATTACCGATAGTCAGATTAATGCAAGCAATAACCAAACATCACAATTGATTGCTCTACACATTTCTATCTACACAAAAATATCCACCAGCTCATGCTGGTATTGTACACAGACACACAAACAAAACAAAAAATAACAACAACAAACAAACACATTACTGCATTTGGCTCATGTCACAAAAGCTACAGTCCCAGATGCTTCATTTCAGACAATGATTGGACATAGGGTTGAAGTACTATAAATTTCTGAATCTCTCAGAAACATGTTTTTTCATTTGGATTCCAAACAGATATGGCAATGTCTTATATGTTCAAGTTTGCTCAGTGGGCAAATACTGCATTGGCACAGGTCATGCACGTATGCACATCACATGAGCAGGAAAAATTGTTAAAATGATAAGACTGACACTGGACATGTACTTGCACATGAAATCATCTACTGTTTGCTTATAGAGCAAGCTCAGTGCATTACCTGGCACAGCTGGATCAACATACCATGGCTACACAGTGAAATCCCCTTGCCCCTCCTCAACATCATAAATCAATAAACACTGACGCCATTGCTGAAAGTTGAAGCCTGCATTTGCAAAGCTTCTCTGGAGACTCAAAACCAGCGCTAGGCTCACTGCTGCTTACAATGACAATTTTTCTTTAAGACATATTTTTCATCACTACCACAACTGGCTAATCATTGCTGAGAATTCCCTATTTGGCAAAGTCCAATGTCTTCTTGATCATGATCGAGGACAATTTCAGGAAACCCAATAATCTTAAAACAATGTAAAATACCATCACGAACATGGGTATGTGGAACAGGAAATTACTAATTTTCTGAACAATTCAATAGTCACACTGTCTACATCTTACCTGTGAATGGTGTTTACCTATGATACCTTCTTTCATACCATGGGGGACAGAAAAAACAATATTTCTGAAAAAATATTTTCTGGGAAATTTTCAAAACGATATCTACACTTCAAAGTTAATTTACAGATCTCTTTCTGTTATCCAATTTGAGTGGTTCTTCTGCTCTGTATAATCAGATAAACTGTAATTTGTTGTCAAGAAATATTATATGAGGGGAGGGTCTTACCCATTCAAAACAGTATCAAAAATGTGAACCTGACCAGACTGGGTGATGACAGATGTGTATACCACCTGGTATGTGAGAGATATGAGAGAAAATAATGAAGAAATGATTAGGAATAATTCTAACTAGGTGACACAAACAGACTGGGCAACACAATAAACATACCAAATAAAGTTTGTTTTAAATT